>NW_015505690.1:10324-41629 GCF_001515645.1 Sinocyclocheilus grahami
GGAGAAACACAGCGTTTGTAATGCCGTTCGCTCGCCATAGCTTTCTCATTGTTTTATATATATGAGTGCGTGTGCGGACAGACAACAGTAAATAGACAGACACATACACAGAGCGCTACTGAAGGGCAGAAGCTGGTTTGCGCCTGGCCGGAATTGTTTTAATGCTTTCTGGTGCTTACGTCACCCTGTTCGTGACGTCTCGCTGCTCCATTGGACGGATTTGACACGTGCTTCAGAACGCGGTCACGCAAGGGCGTTCCCAAAGCGACTCGACGCAGCTCGAGTTCCTGAAGGGGAACTACAGCATTTCACTAGATTTGTAGTGAGACGTGTTTTTGTAAGCATGTTTTAACTGAAGCTGGAGTTTTCCTTCAAAATAAAAGCACTACTGCCATTTCCGTCAACAAGGCTTAAAAGTGCAATATGAATTGCTGACTGCTAGTGGTTTAAATGCAGTCCAAATTCAAAATATCTCTTTCAAGTGTAGAAATTAGGAAAGACATTTTGTTCCCTTCTGTAGTGCAAAGCAAAAATAATATAGCCTACCTATGAAATATTCATTTTCATTTATTTTACAGTGCAATTGTTTTACAATACTGTTGCTGTTGTTGTTGTTATTATTGTTATGATTATATTCTAATTTGTTTTGCTTTCTAAAACACCAGGGTGAATTTAATTTAGACTGAGACCGTATATCACAAATAAAAAGAGGGTTGAGTACCCTTTAAAGTTCAGGTACAAGTCAATTAATTTCATTGACTTTTTTCTGATTTAAGTTTACTTAAGAACATGGGTTGGAGCTCTTTATTTTGAACTCTCAAAGCACTTTATATAGAACCCTTTCATTTTAAATTATTCAAATTCTTCATTTGTCTTTTTTTTGTTTTTAATATCGCAATAAATATTGTACCGTGGACTTTATATCGCAATATTATTGTATCGTTAGATTTTGATATTATTACATCCCTAATAGCCTAATAACTATGCTGTGGAGATTGAGACTCCATCAAGTTTTATCTGCATAGAAGAAAAAGATCAAGGATTAAGAAGAGAGGGTCAAGATGAGGAATTCGCTACAGATTGTAAAGGCGAGGAAGTCTCCTTCCCTCCTAGTGATTACGTTATCTAATGTGAGATTTCTCAGTAATAAGATGGATGAAGTCGCACTCCAGGTTAAATGAGAGGAGGAATTTAGGAGCAGTAAAATCATTTGTTTTACAGAAATGTGGCTAAATGAAAATGCACGTTGCAGAGTGCTTTTTCTAGGATCTTAACATAGTCGGTTGATCAACCAGTCTTCATCTGGGGGATTTTATTACTCTTTCATTAACAGAGACTCCTGCAAACCTGAAGCAATGTATTGCCCAAACCATTTCTCCAGCACAATTGATCTGTGTTACGATAACATTGAGGATGCATATAGAGCAATATGTAGAGCACCCATTGGTAGATTGAATCATAATGTTATCCATTTACTGCCAAAATTACTCCCTTGTCAGAAGGGATAAACCAGTAGAAAAGAAAAACTAGGTTTGGAGCAAGGATAAAGAGGATATGTTAAAGGGTTGTTTTTACACCACAGATTGTGATGTTTCTTTTGACTCATGCATGGTTAACAGACTGTATCACTTCTTATATTCCAAATTGTTAAGAGACTGTTATTGACACTAAAATGGTTCATTTATTTTTCAAATGATAACCTGTGGTTCTCTAAACGTTTGAAGAAACATCTTAATGAAAAAAATGCAGCCTTTCGTGAAAACAGTTATGATGGTTTTAAGATAAACAGAAAGGAAATGAGAGCTATGATACAAAAAGTAATAATTGATTTTAAATTGAAAATGGTTCATTTATTTTTCAAATGATAACCTGTGGTTCTCTAAACGTTTGAAGAAACATCTTAATGAAAAAAATGCATTTCGTGAAAACAGTTATGATGGTTTTAAGATAAACAGAAAGGAAATGAGAGCTATGATACAAAAAGTAATAATTGATTTTAAATTTAATGTAGATTGATTTGGAAATCAAGATGTAAGGAGTGCTTGGCAAAGTTTATAAACAAGATGATGTGGTGGGACTTAAGAGGTGTAAATCATGATATTATAGACACAGATCATTTTAAATGGGTTAATGATTTGAGTATGTTTTATGGAAGATATGATGTATAACTGCCAATAGAGATAATGTTGAAAGAACTGGCATTCGGTATTCCTGTGGGTTCACCTATTTGTTTGACAGACGAACATAATATTCCTTTGAATGTGCCTTGGGCATATCAGGCCCTCTAAAGCACTGGGTCCAGATGGCCTCAGGGGCTATGTTTTAAAGGTTTGTGCAAATGAATTACCTCACCCCTTAACATTTTTTTTTTCTTAGCAAACTGTAAATTATATGACACCTTCCTTAAAAAGTGATAGAAAAAGAAAAATATAGAACGCCTTGACATCACTACCTGCTAAATGTATGGAAAGGGACATTTGTTATCACCTTAAACCATACATATCAGATGACAACTAGATACTGTATATTGCAATTTGTGTACAAGCCACAAAAAGGGACAGAAGATGTTATGCTCACTATGGTCATTACAATTTCTAGTCACTTACAACAAGCAAAGGCTTATGTGCATGTTTCACAACAAGCCTGCACCTGGAGGTTAAATCGATAAAATTTTTATTCACTGGGGCACCGCAAGGATGTGTTTTGTCACCTCTGTTGTTTTCTTTATAATCAAATGAGTTTCAAATGCACAGTGAAAGTTATAAGTTATATAAATATGCAGATATGGAACTAGTTGCTCTTTTATACAAATTGTCATTTGTCGTGTCAAGTCACCTTTATTCATATAGCGCTTTTAACAATATAGATTGTGTCAAAGCAACTGTACAGCATTAATTAAGAAAAAAGTGTCAATAATGCAAAATGACAACAGTAAACACTCAATGTTCAGTTAAAGGCAGTTCATCATTGAATTCAGTGATGTCATCATTCAGCTCAGTTCAGTTTAAATAGTATCTGTGCAATCAAGTCGACAATATAGCTGGAAATTAAGTGTATATCGCTGGAAATGAAGTGTCCCCAACTAAGCAAGCCAGAGGCGACAGCGGCAAGGAACCAAAACTCCATCGGGACAGAATGGAGAAAAAAACCTTGGGAGAAACCAGGCTCAGTCAGGGGGCCAGTTCTCCACTGGCCAGACAAAACCAGCAGTTCAGTTCCAGGCTGCAGCAAAGTCACATTGTGCAGAGGACTCAACTGGTTCCTGTGGTCTTGTCCCGGTGGCCGTCTAGGAGACAAGGTCTTCACTGGGGATCTGTCTCTGAGGCTCATCTAGTTGTGCTGATCTCAGTTGACATTCAGGGCTGTAGAGGTCCTCTCTAGGTGCTGATCCACCATCTGGACTGAATATGTACTGGATCCGGGTGACTGCAGTGACCATCTGATCTGGATACAGACTGAATCTGGTGGCTACGATGACCTCGGAATAAGAGAGAAACAGACTAATATTAGCGTAGATGCCATTCTTCTAACGATGTAGCAAGTACATCGGGTGTTATGGGAAGTGTTCCCGGTTCCAATTTTCCTAATTAATGCAGCCTAAAGATCCTTTAACGGATTTGAATATTAGAAATGTGTTAGTATGTTATGTGTAAGCCAGGTTAAAGAGATGGGTCTTTAATCTAGATTTAAACTGACAGAGTGTCACATAGGAGTATGAAGAGCAGGTCTTGAAATTAGTAAAAGGTGTAAAATGTGTTACTCTCATGAAGGAAATGTATTTATTTATTAATTTTTATTAGTCAAGGTGTTTTTCAGTTAGTTAACTGAAAATGTTCTAGGGCATAATATAACTGTCACAGTCTGCCTACTGTGTAGGAACGAGGAGCGCGGAGATGATGGAGATTAACACAAGGAACAATCTTTATTATCCAAATAAAGACTTACACGGGCAGGAACACACACGTAACACAGGGGAATAGACGTTTAAGACCAAACGCAGGACACAGGAAAAACCAGGGCTTAAATAGCTAGAACTGAACGAGGAACAAGGGAGAAACTGGGTAATGGGGAGCAAAACACAAGACACAGGAACACAGGTTTGACAATAACAGCTTGGTTTGGATGAATAATAAGTAGAGACATAACACCATCTCAACTGTTCCTTTGAACTATTACCATCTTGTCATCATTATAGGTCTTTGAAGGCAACTTAAATGGTATAAACTGATATATAAACAAACCTTTATGCCATATGCAATAGGTCTTTTAAATAAGGGTTAGGATAATGAGTGATGCAGGAATTGTGGCAAACTTTAAAACTTTGGAACAGTAATGTATATTGCTTAAAATCTACTGTATGTGAATTAAACAAGGATTAATAACCCTTGTGAGAACCTGATTTGAAACCCTTGATTTAAAAGTAATAAGTGCTCGGTTTTATTTAAATTTGGTTTAAATGTCATTTTGAAATGACCATATCTGGATTAGCTGACATTTATCCATCAATTCATTATATTGATTACTGTTACAGTCCAGAATTGTATTTCACTCCTGCAAAGTCAAAACATGTCAGATGTCTTTTTGCAATGCAGCACCTTTTCTGACATTCTCAAATCCAAACTTCATCACACAATAGAGAAGGGACAGACAAATGCATCAGGAAATTTTGACAGTAAACACAATGGAAGACAATGGTTCTCATTGACTTCCATTGTAAGTGCATTACCATTCAGTTTGGGATCAGTACGATTTTATTTTGGTCATGCATGCGCACTTGCGGTCCACTAACGAGCACCCCATACAAAAAGATAAGCATACAAAGTTGACAAAAAAAAAAAAAAAAACCTTGATTTGCACAAAAAAATATTAAGCAGCACAACTGTTTTCAATGTTTTATTTCTGTAAATTGTTTTCTGTACTAAGTGAAGATGCTTTACTTAACTTTTGATGGTGTCAACAAATATGTTATATGCTATTTTGTTAAACTTATAAGTGAACTCAACAGTGTAAAAACAGCTTACACACATTAAAGCAGGGTTTAGAGTATGTGTTTGTGCTGCAATGACAGAGATGTGGGAGTGGAGGTTAAGAAAGAAAAATTAAATTGTTTAAGACAAGTACTCCTTGGTGAACAGAATTAATCGTTATTAGCACTTTTAAATATATGCCTAAAAACAGGCAGGATATTATTGCAGTACTTTCCCATGCAGCTCCTCATTACAGCTCGTAATTACAGTAGCTTTCACCTCGCGGCAGTGCCATCAATCTACACAGCCTCAGTCATGAGTGGGCATCTATGACAAAAAAAAACATATATATATATATATATATATATATATATGAAAAAAGAAAGAAAGAAAAACACAGTGGTAATGACCATCTCATTTCCCTCGACCAGTGCTGATTTGCTGGTTGACGAGGCAGAGTTAGTCCAGTCCTGTCCTATTATTTGAGAAGGCTTTAATTGAAACATGTTTATTTATTGCCCCCTTTGCTCTGAGTGGAAGCTGCTACCGTAGCGCGCTAACTGACACTAATGGCTGTGATATGAGGGGAAGGAATTAAATTAAAAGCTCATAAAATGAAATATGCTTCATATTAGCAGTTTGACACTTAATTTGCCTCCGAATGAGCAGAGGAAATCACAAATTAACTGTCCTTTGTGTTTTCTCCCCCTCTCCTGCGGCAGTCTTATTAGGCCATGGGAAAGCACAATTACTGCGGAGGATAATCGTGCGGGTTATGAATTTATAAGGGAGAGGGCAACGGTGTAGTATTCAATAATAAATGGAGGGGGGTTGTGTCGACTAATGTGGCTGTTCAGTTTATTTGACCTACACAGGACATCACACACTTATACAGGAAGTCAGGCGTTGTGCCAAAGCAACAATGGAGTGGGGTTATTTTTTGGCTGTTTTTTTATTTTATTTTATTCTTATTTTATCTTATCTGAGTAAACTACCCACCAGGCCACATCTCTGAATCTTTGTTTTTGCAAACCTGACTATTTTGAATTATTTGGAGCTTTTATATTAATTTTGACTTGCTCATTATGACTGTTGCTTAATGGTAAGTGTTCCCTCACTGACTCAGTGTCTCTTTTACTTTGGTGTTATTTCCTCAGCCAAACAAAAGACACTTGCAAACATACAAAGCCTGAGTGACGGGATTCGGTCTCCTCGGTGACTGCTCTGAACAAACAGAGGCATTTGCCGCAAGTCAATTGCCCAACACCAGAGTTTACTCAAGAGTTAGAACCTCTTGTGCTCAGAGCAAGCAATAAAACAACACATTACTAGGCACACTCCTTAATAGACTCACTGGCTGGGCTCAGAGTAGTTGCTAACTAGAACTATAGTAAAGGAAAAAAGGGCTTTTAGATAGGAAAACATATGCTTGGTGAATCAAAACTCTTAAAACGTTTTGAAGTGCATTATGCCGTCATCCACAGTCTGCATTTTGTGTTCTCTGCAATCAATAATCACTGAATTGAGCATAATATCAAGCCATTAGAGGAAATTACAAGTACCTTAACTACTGGTTTCCCAGTCACCAATTGGGGTTAAATCAATAGCTGCAATAATCCCAGTCTTTTCCCAGGTAGTCAATGAGATTTAACTGAACAGGACTAGTTCTGAGATATGTTTTTGTAGACAAAAGTGAAAGGATCAGGCTGTTTTCTCATGTTTTCCAATTACATAATAGAGTATAATTTAATATATACATATACATACATACACACACATACATATATGGAATATATATATATGGAATAGGAATGTTTATGCAGAGGCCACTGTAATGTTTGTTCTCTCTCTCGCTACTTTACTGCCACTTCAAGTGTTGTAACCCAGATTTTTGTGGTTGGCTGAAGGCATTGAAGTATTGTTTGTTAGTGGGTTTTCAAAGTAATGCAAGTTAAGCAAAATAAAAAAATAAGACCATATGACCATTTGTGTTGATTGTGATAATACTGCTGCACATTTCAGGCCTATTTTAGAAAGCAAAACACAGCATAAAATATTGGTGCATGTATGCACTGTTTGTGTGTGAGACGGAGTGCTTTGAATTTTGTTATTTACATAAACTGTTGTCAGGGTGCCTAATCTGTGCACAAAGTGGCGATGCTGTGTTTAGCATAAAGAACAGTCTCTTATCTCAACAGCCCCTGCAGACGCAAACGTGTGCTCTCTCTCTTTCTTCATATACACTCTCTATTTTCTTAAATATACATTTACAGTCCCCATTATAAGGTTTGGCCCCAGGGTGGGGCACCACCATTCGAAAGTTTAGGATCAGTAAGTTTTTAATACTTTTATTCAGGATGCATTAAATTGATAAAAAAAAATAATACTTTTTTTTTAGTATAAAAAAGGCTTTTACTTCATTACAAATGTTTTCCAGTTCTAATAAATGCTGTTCTTTTAAACTTCCTATTCTTTAAAGAAAATACAATAAATACATAATTTTCCCAAATAAATATTTTTTCCACAAAAATATTAATCAGCAGAACTGTTTTCAACATTAATAATAAGAAGAAATATTGAGCATCAAATCTGTGTATTAGAATGAAGACTGGAGTAATGGCTGCTGAAAATTCAGCTTTGTAATCACAGGAATAAATTGCACTTTAAAATATAATAAAATATTAATTATTTATTTTGAATTGTAATAATATTTCACATTAAGAATGTTATTATTATTATTATTTTATTTTTATTAATTAATTAATTGCAGTTATTTATTTATTTATTTATTTTGTATTTTACTCATGGAAGGTAATTGTCAATCATGTGTTGGTATGTGACCTCTTAAAACATTTTTAGATGTAATCATTATATGGTATGAGATTTTCCAGTACATTTAGCCTTATTTATTGTAGTCTTAAAAATGATATCTCTTCCTTTTTCCTTGTGTGATAAGTTAGAATCCTGTAAAATTTCTTGATTCTCAAATAGCGAAAAATAAATTTCATAAAGCACTGAATATGCAATGTAATAACTATTCTAATATCTATAATAACATAGAGACTAAGTCTAAAGAACGGTACCCTTTATGTCATCCCTTTCCAGATTTAAAAGCTTAGCTTTCTCCTCTTTTTCCTCTATCTCTCTCTCTCACACACACTTTCTCTTTAATTCCTCTCTCCTGCGCTGCGGTGTGAGGACAGGCGGTCAGGCGGTGGCTGGCCTCATGATTAATGATGTTTATACTTGACAGAAAGCTCCTTTATTTATCTGCATTGCTGCTTCGCAGATATCATCAGTCACCTGAATGAAAAATATTCATTCATACCAATTTTGCAGTATAATTGAGTGGAGTCACTTCCCTTCTGTCGTCTTTTACCTCCTTTCTCTGTCTCCCTCCCTCTTTTTTCCTCGTCTCTCTTCTCTTCTGCTATCTGACCGTCTTATCATCGCCCTAGTAATTTTCACACTGCGTCGTAAGATATGGAGAGGCTGGCTTTAGTCGTATTTGACATTAAGCCTCTTCAATTTTCACGAGAGAAAAAAAAGAGAGCGAGAGAGAGGGGGAAATGCAAAGAAAGTTGCATGCCACTTTGTGGAGACTCTCAAGAATGGGCAAAATATCTCTCTTTTTTTCTGAAGCAATTTCAGGATTTGGAAAAAAGTTAGATAAATTCCTTATGAGAAATGAGAGCAGACTGAGGTAATATCTTTTTTCCCTGCTTGGTAATACATTGGTTTCATCACTTAAACGCATGACCAATCCCTTTTTTTTTAGCTTTTAGCCAGTATGAGGAAGGTGGGTATTTTGCAGCTATCCAAGCATACAAGAAACAGATGAGCAAAAGAAAACTTTTTGAGGCGATTTTTGTTCCATGAATCAGTCACATGCCATTTCATTTGAATAGAAACATATGAATTTTGAACAAAGTTTAAACTGATTAAATATGAATTAATGCTTTACAAAAAGTATTCTTTATCTGTTCTTGTAAATAATTCTAGATTTTTTTAGAATTCTATATATTATAGAATTATAGATTTATATATTAAAAATATTTTCTGTAAAATTGATTATTGCACTTTATCAAACTCTTATATTTTTCATAAATATTAAATGTATATATTTCCTGAAAAAAAATAATATATATATATATATATATTGATGATTCTCAAGTTGATTCTCAACTTTCCGCAGATAGAAATTTTGACAGGCTAAATCCATGTTATCTGATTGAGTAAGTTTAAGGAGGGTGTCTGTCAGTTATTCAGTGTCACTCAATGGGCCATGACTTTCTTAATTGGCTTGAAAAGGCACACCCCCTCTCACATTTATTCGCTCACACACAACTGATTGTAAAGCTCATTTATTAAATAAGTGTGTGTGTGTGTGTGTGTGTGTATACACTACTCTATGCATATTCTATCATTGTCCTCATGCATAGAAAGAAATGTATACATTTAGATTCAGTGATTAATTCCCAGTGGTAAAAACTGATTACACTCTGGTGTACTGTATTTCATTAGTGGATGAGTTGATGTGGAGGAGTCTGCCATCTATCCATGTGCTGTAGCATTGGGCCCCTGCAGGGGAGTAGGTTAGAAATGTGTAGTTTCCATTAAGAACTGCTGAGCAGAGGGCCCTGGTCTCTCACTCAGGGGGGTAGTTACAGTGTTCAACCTCCTTTACAGAACACAGCAATAAATCTTACCTGCTCTTAGCCAGAAAGCCTCTCCTGCTCTCTCTCTTTGTCAAAATAGTTTTCATTAAACTTTCCTTCTCTGTAACACATTGCTTTTCAATTGCAATCACATATTCAAGCAAATATTTTCAAAATATTTTGTTAATATTTTAGAATCCCTTCCCAGAGGAAAATCTTTTTCTTGGGGTTCTCAAATGTTTCTCCTGACATGCTTTATAAGAAACAAAAATAGAAACAAATGAGATATCTGTTAATTAAAGATATAGAAATATAAAATAATTGTAATATATAATAAATAATACCTCAGATTATATGGTTTTCTATGAATTTGATGGGAAAAGTCGTTCATATTAAAGTCTCTGGCCTTTCATCGCTATAGAAGCCTGTTTCTCCTGAGAGTAAGAAAGAAAGAAATGAAAAACAGTGACTTTTTTCACAATTATAATTCACAGTTTGACTTTATATCTTACAGTTATGACTTTGTTTTTCAAAAATGTATTTTAATTGTTATCTTAATTGTTATCATTCTAATGATAATTGGTATTATTGTTGTCATTATTATTTTTACTTTTATTATTATTTTACTCTGAGACAGAACTCTTGGGAAGAAATATCTAAGAAGCAAGAGACTTAAATTCTCAATTTGTGCTTGATTTAATCTTATAGTTGTCTAGATTCGCTTTTGTTTGGATAAGTTAAAGCTGAATATATGTGTGTTTGTGTGCATGCACATTTATGATAGAATGTGTTTTTTAGGTCTTCTGTAGTGAAATGTGTGATGTTCTCTGCTACTCTGCTACAGACACACACACACACACACACACACACACACATATATATATATATACTGTGTGTAGATAGAATGTGTTTTTTAGGTCTTCTGTAGTGAAATGTGTGATGTTCTCTGCTACTCTGCTACACACACACACACACATGCACTGCTCTTGACATTTTATTAGTCGAACAAGATGGATCTACTGGTGTGACTAAAGTAGGCTATTGCAGCTTGCATCCTGCATGCCTGCTTTTTACACAAAAAACATTTTATATATATATATATATATATAGGAGACACTTTTGAGAGCAAACTTTTTTTTTCCTGGTCCCTGCATTCTGTGGTCATTTTTTCCCCTTCCCACACGGAGTCCTCAACTGAAATGTTATTTTACAGTATGAAAGTCCCTCAAACATACTCATATTACACAGCCTACATCCTTCCCATGCCTTACCTCAGTCTCTTCTCTCGTTTGTCCCAGCTATGTTAACTCCTGGAGGGGGTTATGTGGCAGACTGACACCATCCAAGGGTCGCGTAACCTTGTCTTTGTGTTTGGCTCTGGGCGCTGCTTCCATGCTCTGAGTCTGAAGATGGGAGCAGCTTTGAGATGAAGACATACTGATATATTCTCATTCTTTCTTTTTATTGTACTGAAAATGGACACTTCTCTCCTGGCCTTCTGTTTTCTCTTGCCTGAGGCACTGGAGGGGCAGGAAAGCACCAGAGTGAGTGGTTAACGTCACGTATGCTACATTCACACAGTTAACACACGTTAAACTTCTTAAAAATGCACCTCTCACGCAGTACTATTGAACTATAAAATATATTATTGCTCTCTGGGATTGAAACTTTTGAGTAGTGAGCATAATGAGTAGTGAGTTTAATGTATCATATATCCCTTAAAAAGTCAAAAAATATTTTGCAAAATAAAATGTAACAAACACTTTAAAAACAGCGTTTTTTTCCTGTTTTATTTATTTTCACATTTGAAAGTCCAGTGAAATAGCTAGATTCATTCATAGCTTACTTGCCTTTGATGTATCGGTGTTTGTTTTGTCTGTGTGAACTTGTTGTTTGTAGTGCCCTTATCGTAACCACTGAAATTACATTTATTTATACCAGGAAAATTTTTTTTTACAAACAGCTTGTAGGAAGCTTTGCTTTGCAGAACATTAACGTTTCCTTTAGAAGGGAAGAAGATGCTGTTTAGTTGCTCAGCAGTGTTTTACTTTGATGTGGAACAGAAACAAACAGAGCTAAAAGATTATGTAAATGGTGATTATTTTGAGAAGAAAAAAAATCTGAAGTTCATCAGGAAATTTGTGGTGGTGACTTTTTTTTAAATGGGTATGCGGAGTGCTAAGATTAAGATCCCCTAACCTCAACCCAGCAGCTTTTAGGAAACACTCAAAAAGAAGGGAAACACCATGGCAGGTGTCAATTTAAAAGTATGCACATTTCCTACCTTATTTGCAGGCCCGGATTGGCTAATCGGGAGCACCAGGAGGATTCCTGGTGGGCCGCTCTGTTTTTTTCAGTAGCCCCTCACTGCAGAACAAAGATCCAGGGGGCGGGGTTGGATCCACATCTAGGGGGTGGAGATGGTAGGTTTAGGGGTGGAGATGGGTAGGTTTAGGGATCAGGGGGTGGAGACGGGTAGGTTTAGGTATATGTAAGGTGGGAGGAGATCTTGTGTTCTGCAGTGAGGACCATCTAGTTTTTTTGGCCGCCAGGACTGCGGTGCTGTCATGCCACTGGGGTTGAAATATGGATGCTGTCCACTGATCTATAATAGATATTATATATAGATCAGGGAGCATATATTGTGCTCCAGGGTAGATATTATAGATAGATCAGTGATGCTGTCCCTAGACGGCCTGCACTCATAGCAGCCCCACTCTTTTTATTTATAATTTTCTCGCTGCCCATATTATTATTTTCACCAGACCATATCAATAACAAATTCTCAATTGATAATAAATTATTATTTTTGCGCAAATCATTGTTTTGTTTGTGAAGTAGCCGTTTAAGGAAGTCTTTAAGACCAAGCGTAATCCTCTGCCGGCTCCCGCTTCACAGCGAGCGGGTCTTACGCTAACCGCAATTCCCTTCACCGATCGCGTTTTGATTCAGTTTGGGCGAATGCAAACAACGTATTGATCATGAGCCCAACATTCAATCTACCTGAGGGAAGACGTCTTTCATTGTAATGCAGTTAAATAGAGAGAGAGAGAAAAATACATTTAAAAAAAATTTACTTCTAGTATTCTTGGCCGCTCTGTTTTTTTCAGTAGCCCCTCACTGCAGAACAAAGATCCAGGGGGCGGGGTTGGATCCACATCTAGGGGGTGGAGATGGTAGGTTTAGGGGTGGAGATGGGTAGGTTTAGGGATCAGGGGGTGGAGACGGGTAGGTTTAGGTATATGTAAGGTGGGAGGAGATCTTGTGTTCTGCAGTGAGGACCATCTAGTTTTTTTGGCCGCCAGGACTGCGGTGCTGTCATGCCACTGGGGTTGAAATATGGATGCTGTCCACTGATCTATAATAGATATTATATATAGATCAGGGAGCATATATTGTGCTCCAGGGTAGATATTATAGATAGATCAGTGATGCTGTCCCTAGACGGCCTGCACTCATAGCAGCCCCACTCTTTTTATTTATAATTTTCTCGCTGCCCATATTATTATTTTCACCAGACCATATCAATAACAAATTCTCAATTGATAATAAATTATTCTTTTTGCGCAAATCATTGTTTTATTTGTGAAGTAGCCGTTTAAGGAAGTCTTTAAGACCAAGCGTAATCCTCTGCCGGCTCCCGCTTCACAGCGAGCGGGTCTTGCGCTAACCGCAATTCCCTTCACCGATCGCGTTTTGATTCAGTTTGGGCGAATGCAAATATTATTGCTCTCTGGGATTGAAACTTTTGAGTAGTGAGCATAATGAGTAGTGAGTTTAATGTATCATATATCCCTTAAAAAGTCAAAAAATATTTTGCAAAATAAAATGTAACAAACACTTTAAAAACAGCGTTTTTTTCCTGTTTTATTTATTTTCACATTTGAAAGTCCAGTGAAATAGCTAGATTCATTCATAGCTTACTTGCCTTTGATGTATCGGTGTTTGTTTTGTCTGTGTGAACTTGTTGTTTGTAGTGCCCTTATCGTAACCACTGAAATTACATTTATTTATACCAGGAAAATTTTTTTTTACAAACAGCTTGTAGGAAGCTTTGCTTTGCAGAACATTAACGTTTCCTTTAGAAGGGAAGAAGATGCTGTTTAGTTGCTCAGCAGTGTTTTACTTTGATGTGGAACAGAAACAAACAGAGCTAAAAGATTATGTAAATGGTGATTATTTTGAGAAGAAAAAAAATCTGAAGTTCATCAGGAAATTTGTGGTGGTGACTTTTTTTTAAATGGGTATGCGGAGTGCTAAGATTAAGATCCCCTAACCTCAACCCAGCAGCTTTTAGGAAACACTCAAAAAGAAGGGAAACACCATGGCAGGTGTCAATTTAAAAGTATGCACATTTCCTACCTTATTTGCAGGCCCGGATTGGCTAATCGGGAGCACCAGGAGGATTCCTGGTGGGCCGCTCTGTTTTTTTCAGTAGCCCCTCACTGCAGAACAAAGATCCAGGGGGCGGGGTTGGATCCACATCTAGGGGGTGGAGATGGTAGGTTTAGGGGTGGAGATGGGTAGGTTTAGGGATCAGGGGGTGGAGACGGGTAGGTTTAGGTATATGTAAGGTGGGAGGAGATCTTGTGTTCTGCAGTGAGGACCATCTAGTTTTTTTGGCCGCCAGGACTGCGGTGCTGTCATGCCACTGGGGTTGAAATATGGATGCTGTCCACTGATCTATAATAGATATTATATATAGATCAGGGAGCATATATTGTGCTCCAGGGTAGATATTATAGATAGATCAGTGATGCTGTCCCTAGACGGCCTGCACTCATAGCAGCCCCACTCTTTTTATTTATAATTTTCTCGCTGCCCATATTATTATTTTCACCAGACCATATCAATAACAAATTCTCAATTGATAATAAATTATTATTTTTGCGCAAATCATTGTTTTGTTTGTGAAGTAGCCGTTTAAGGAAGTCTTTAAGACCAAGCGTAATCCTCTGCCGGCTCCCGCTTCACAGCGAGCGGGTCTTGCGCTAACCGCAATTCCCTTCACCGATCGCGTTTTGATTCAGTTTGGGCGAATGCAAACAACGTATTGATCATGAGCCCAACATTCAATCTACCTGAGGGAAGACGTCTTTCATTGTAATGCAGTTAAATAGAGAGAGAGAGAAAAATACATTTAAAAAAAATTTACTTCTAGTATTCTTGGACCTCATTATTGAAGTAGGCTACAAATCCAAGCACCAGAAGCAGCCCACACTCTCTAAGTGTTCATTCATTCAAATGTGACCCTGGACCACAAAACCAGTCTTAAGTGTCAATTTTTCAAATTTGAGATTTATACATCATCTAAAAGCTGAATAAATAAGCTTTCCATTGATGTATGGTTTGTTAGTATAGGACAATATTTGGTCGAGATACAACTATTTGAAAATCTGGAATCTGAGGGTGCAAAAAAATCTAAATATTGAAAAAATCGCCTTTAAAGTTGTCCAAATGAAGTTCTTAGCAATGCATATTACTAATCAAAAATTAAGTTTTGATATATTTACGGTAGGAAATTTACTAAGTATCTTCATGGAACATGATCTTTACTTAATATCCTAATGATTTTTGGCATACAAGAAAAATCAATAATTTTGACCCATACAATGTATTTTTGGCTATTGCTACAAATATACTCCAGCGACTTAAGACTGCTTTTGTGCTCCAGGGTCACATATGGTTGCAATGATTTTTTTAGTTCAAAACTTTAAATGCCATTGTTTAAAATGCTTTATTGACTGAAGTTTCATAGACCTTCAATTGTTACGCTTTCAAATTTCATGCCATTTGTAATTTCACAGTATTTTCACCTCCTAACTTACTACACTTGGGAAGTCACAATTCTATATTGGTACAATTTACTCAGGCCGATGACATTTTTTGTATGGCATTAAAATAATTTTTAGAATAATTGTACATAGTTTAAGCAAAACAATTGTAATTATTTCTGAGAACTATTTGACTGCAGGCAGACATACATTATGGTACAATACAAATATTTGGAGCGTCCTTTATTCTGTCCATTATTTTCAAGAACAAACACTTATTTTAAAAGAATAAAAGATAAAGAATCACAATTGTCCCTTATTTTCCATTTCTGAAGTTAATTAGCAACCCTGATGATGACGTAATTATCTTTTGACTCCCCTGACAGCGGCACCTTGCTCAAAAAAAAAAAGAGTCAGTTGTTGGAGATATGCAAGCAAAACATAATAGATGAAAAATTAACAATAGAAAGCACAAAGGTGGCACTGAAAAGGCCAGTAATAAAAATAATAAGTGGGCCGGTCTATGGCATGAAACTCCAGGGCTGAAAATGAGTCCCACTCCGGCCCTGCTTATTTGTAAATGAAATTCATCTCCAATCCTTCTTCTATCGTTTCAGGTTTATCCATAGTTATTTGAATGCTATAAAAACATATAGCTGCTTTTCCAAGTAAAAAACACAGCATAACGTTTACATGTAGTTACGTTATGATACTTAATATTCAGAGGGTGGGGAGATGGGGGATTCCCCCAGTCTCTGCATCCATCTGCATTCCCATGTTTCTGCATCGACTGAATGATTTTTTGTTTTTATTCCCAGTGCATAGGAGATAAAATTCCCACCTGGATGACACCATTCCAATAACAGACCATGTAAAATACCAAAAATAATATTTTTAAAATATTGCCAAGTAACGTTCAAAACAACAATACTTTACCTGTGCGTGACACAAGCATACGGAAAACAAAGAAAGCCTAAAAATAAAATCTTCAGACTGTTCTAAATGTTCTGAGGATTGTATTGTTTCCTCTTTTTTTTCCTGATGTATTATTTAAAATTTTAATAAACATTTTTATCAACTTTTTTTTTCAATTACCACATAGTCATGTTGACATTAACGTGTATTTTCAACATCGCCTATGACCAAAAATGTAAGATATGTTTTCAGGGGACTTTCAAAATTTGCTTTGCTTGAGAAAGCATGAAAATATACAGTTACTGATGTTTTTTTTGTATTATTTAGTCGAGTTAGTTTTGCATATAACACAATGTAATTTTAGGCACTCGAGAATAACTTGCAGTTTTGGTTGTGACATGCACACACTCTTTACAAATTAGCTTGGGAATAAAAAAACAGTTGAGTGCACAAAAAATCTCAAGAAATATGTCTGAATTTATATAATAACTAAAACATGATGATATACTAAAATATTATTATAAATAATAAAACAATATTTTATTGTATTTTATTATATTTTTACTTGTAATCTTTTATCTATTTTATATTTATTTATTTTATGATTATATACAAATTATATTAATCTATACAAATATCTATACTTTAATTTTATTTATTTAGCTTTAAACATTACATTTTGAATGTTTTCAGAGATTTATATTTAAATATTTCTAGGGGTCATGTGAGTTAGATGTTAGATGCCTGTAATCTTTTATCTATTTTATATTTATTTATTTTATGATTATATTCAAATTATATTAATCTATACAAATATCTATACTTTAATTTTATTTATTTAGCTTTAAACATTCAATTTTGAATGTTTTCAGAGATTTATATTTAAATATTTCTAGGGGTCATGTGAGTTAGATGTTAGATGCCATGTGTGAGTGAGTGAGTGAGTGAGTGAGTGAGCGAGTGAGCGAGTGAGCGTGTGTGTGTGTGTGTGTGTGTGTGTGTGTGTGTGTGTGTGTGTGTGTGTGTGTGTGTGTGTGTGTGTGTGTGTGTGTGTGTGTGAGTGTGCATGCATTTAGGTACGTGTGGGTAGCAGTGGGCATACATACACTGGGTATTTTTCCTTAAGATGAACCCAAAATGAAAAAGTTCACACATGCCTCTTGTAGGAAATTCGATAGAAAGATTAAGTAAGTTACTATCTCTACTTTGTAGTTTATGTCCATTTGCATTTCACTGTCTCGAGGCCACAGAAGGGGACAGTTTTATGGTTCTCTTGGGGACAGTGAGGCGGTCCCTGGTGGTCTTAAAGGGAGGAGACATTCATTTAGTAAAATATTCACCCCCCCCCCCAAAAAAAACCCCTTTCATCTCTTCTCTACCCCTCATTGACTGTGAGTGTGAAAAGAACATAAATTCACAAATAAGGGAGGACACTATTCCTCCTCTTTTGCTCAGAAATCCTCTCTACTCCCATAAAACATCCTTTCTGTTCTTGGTTACAACTTAGATGTTTTTTTGTGCAGATTTGTGCAGAGCGGCTGATTTTGAGGAAGTTCAAACAGGGTGCCAGAAATTCACAAGAACATGATCTAGTACCATGAAATCTTGATCTTGAAATCCCGTCTGCAGCCAATAGTGAAGAAAGCTTGATTGTGCAGAAACTATTTTGCTCGTTTTGCCATCTGATTTTACAATAACTATCTAGCCATAAATAACTACTTATTAGATGTTTTTTCTCTTGTCAGCTGAAGGTTCTTTTTTTTAATGGTTTCTCCTGTAGCTTAATATGCAGTCATTTGCAGGTTGATTTTCTTGAGAAGGGCAAACATTGTAGGTATGTAAACAGTATACTAGTATACTATTTACTCTTTTATCATTATAGCAGAAATAGTAAAAGTAGTATGTTATTGTTATTAAAAAAATAAATAAAATTGAATAATATTTTACTTTCATATTTATTTTAACTCGAGTCACTGCGAGCACAGTTGCGCTATATGTCGGCACATTAACCACAAGGCTATCGGTGCCGAAAATGTATGATCATTTATTTAATGCAGACTACCAAGTTAACTTTATACATAAATAATGTAAGAAATTGTTTTTCTCCCCAAGACAACTAGATGCCAGTCACTGAATTAAATGTACAATATGATGAGGCCATTCGACAATAATGTAGCATAATAAATTGCAGTAGTTGCATAATATGTTCTGTTTCACATAATATTTAAATGTACAATTATACTGTGCAGTATTCTGTAAATATTAAAGGAATAGCTCACCCATACAGAAGAAGATAGTGGTCAACAAAACTGTTTGGTTACCAACAGTCCTCAAAAACAAACTAAAAAATAAAAACATAAATTTATACACACACACATTTCTGATTGCTGATGCTGGTGAAACAGAAATGTAAAAATACTATTGGCCAAGTTTCTGCGCTCCCTATCACCAATATTTCTCACCTTTTGTCATGTTATCTTTTCAGCGTAATAATCATACATCATTCCCCACACCCCAAGCTTTCCTCGACCCTTCTTGCTATTTACTGCTCTCTCACAGGTTAGCTTTTACACTTTCTAAGCATTTCTGTCTCTCTCTCTCTGTGTCTTTGTTCTTTGATCTCAGTGAAAAGATGAACATTAAAGAGCCGCTCTTTCCCGTCAGGGGCCCTCTCCTGCTTCCCCTCGTCGTTCTCCTGTCCTCTCCTCTCTTTCACCACTCACTCCCTCTCCTTGCTCTCCTATGGCCACTCCTCTCCTCGGTCTTGTCTTTTTCTCTCACTGTCGTGCCAGAGTTTTGGCATTGTGCTCCAAGAAGAACTTGTGCGCTGGTCAGAGAATTTTGGGATCTCATTATTTCTCACATCAGTCAAGGATCTACTCAATTCAGGATTCCTTTGGGAAATAAAAGACAACTGCTAAAATAAACTATTCCAATTTTATAAATTTTCTTGAGATCATTACTCTATTAACCTCCATATGTTAAGAAAGATCATTATATATTATTTTATTGGAATAAACATAAATTATATTAAACTTAGCGTGTAACTTTAAATATATATATATATATGTATGTGTGTGTGTGTGTGTGTGTGTTTGTGTGTGTGTTTGTTTGTAAATTTTTATTGTCACACAATAATAATTATATATATATAATTAGTATATTATTGATTTATTTATTTGATTCTGTGTACCTCTGTATATATATAAATCATTATATATTATTTTATTGCTTCCCCTCGTCGTTCTCCTGTCCTCTCCTCTCTTTCACCACTCACTCCCTCTCCTTGCTCTCCTATGGCCACTCCTCTCCTCGGTCTTGTCTTTTTCTCTCACTGTCGTGCCAGAGTTTTGGCATTGTGCTCCAAGAAGAACTTGTGCGCTGGTCAGAGAATTTTGGGATCTCATTATTTCTCACATCAGTCAAGGATCTACTCAATTCAGGATTCCTTTGGGAAATAAAAGACAACTGCTAAAATAAACTATTCCAATTTTATAAATTTTCTTGAGATCATTACTCTATTAACCTCCATATGTTAAGAAAGATCATTATATATTATTTTATTGGAATAAACATAAATTATATTAAACTTAGCATGTAACTTTAAATATATATATATATATATATATATATGTGTGTGTGTGTGTGTGTGTGTGTGTGTGTCTGTGTGTGTTTGTGTGTGTGTTTGTTTGTAAATTTTTATTGTCACACAATAATAATTATATATATATATAATTAGTATATTATTGATTTATTTATTTGATTCTGTGTACCTCTGTATATATATAAATCATTATATATTATTTTATTGCTCGTATGTGATTAGTGATTTGAGCCAACCCCTAAATCAAAGTATTAAACTTTGGCATGTAACTTTAAATAAAAAAATCTATAAACTTGAATAATATTTTACTTTCATATTTATTTTATAATAATGTTAAGCTTTTATTTTATGTCTGTTAGTTGCTACTAGTGACCTTAAATGCAGCTAACAAAGTTTATTCTGCCTCTCTTCTTGTATCAGACACACATATGCACGTACCTCTGACAGTGTAAGGTGATGCAAGCTAATATTTATTTTACTCACTACATATATATATTTGCAGAATGGCTGCTCTGATCAAAGCAGGGAGCTGTTAATGCCAGTTTGTTTAAACTGCAAAAGTCACAACGTTAAGCTCTGCTGCCATCATTACATAAACACAGCCTGACACCATTTCCTGATGAAGAATAACGCAAGCATGTCAGTCCAAATTTGTTCATTTCAAATTTCCACTGCAAGCACAGCCTCACGAGGAGAAGAAACTGTCTTGACTCGACACGTGACAATGTGTAGAAGGAAAGAACGAGAGAGACAACAATGAAAAAAGTGTGTGTTTGTGGAGGGGGCTCAGGAAATGGTTTCCATATGTGGTACCCTCTCTCTCTCCCGCAGTCTGTTCATGATATAATCATTCAAAAGGTGGAATGCATCTTATTGCATTCTCTCTCTCTTTCTCTACATGTCAAACAGACTTCTGTCATGCTAATTTATAAGTTCACATCATACACAATATAGTGTTAAGATGCACAACCAATGCTGCTACATTTTCCATAGTTCCTAAAGGATATTTTGAAATATATATTGTATATTTAAAATGTAAATTCTTGGAAATAAAAAACGTCTTGGAAAATATGACCAAAATCTGAATTTTCACCGGATATTGTCATCTGAACAAGTAAGTAACAAGTCTGCCACTTTTGTTCTGACCAACTGAGGAAAAAAGCATTACAATAAATCGTGCTACCAATGGTGATTTAATCTAACGATCGATTAGCTCATATTACATCAAACCGTGCAAATTATTATTATTGTTATACTTTATTCATAGAAGGCCTGAGATCGGTCGGTTCATCCATTACAAAGTTTTCTTCCAAGATGATTCCCAAGATGGGTTAGATGTGGACTTTCTTGATCAATGCTGAGGATTCTTACTGGAGTTTGTCTTGTCAGCTGCATCCTAACAGAGGAAGAAACAGATTGACAAAGACATTAACAAGTCAGTTAGATAATGCTGTTGTCAAATACTCAAGATCATATGCTGCGTTCTCACCATGTTCTACTTGGAGCAACACTATCGATGCCTAAATTAATCTGCAGCAGTCAGGTAAAGTGGTCACGTGGTACAAGTAGAAGCTCTCAGAAAACTCCCAGATTACAGATGGTAATTATGAGTTCTACAAGGACATGAATTCTTTTTCCAAGTTGGAATCTTGTAATTATGGCAAATACAACATGGGATGAATGCACTTATACTTACCTGGTTTACTGTATAAAGAGCTGGCCTTTGGGTGATGTCAGGCTTTTTGTTGACAACTTTTCTGTGAAGAGCAAACATTAAAGTTACAGTCTTTATAAGGGCATCTGACTTAAGGGTTTACATTTAATTGTACAGTGTGCTAGTCAATAAAGTGATCCTCCTCAGAACAGGTCTCAGTTAACCCACATGGCATACTGCTGCTCTGGAGTTTTGCTGTGAGGTGACATAAGTGTACATTTTAGTGCATAAAGTAACTTAAATGTATGTACATGCCTGATGTGAACAACGACATTGTTTCGTTATTGTATAACTTCCATGCTTGAAAATAGAGACAGGGTTTCACAGACAGGGCTTAGCTTAAGCCAGGGACTAGGCCTTGGTTAAACTGAGGATATTTAAATAATTTATAAAAATGCCTTAAAAACTTTACTGGTGTGCATCTTGAGACACGACAATGGCACTGACATATTTTAAGATGTGTCAGTACAAGATATTTTCAGTTAAGACAGCTTGAACATGCATTTTAGTCTGAGACTGGCCTGTGAATATGGGGGATAATGTTTATATAACGTTAGCTGTGCTCTCTTTTAACAGTTATGAGGGCCATATTTACACTTCCAAAGCATCTCTTCCATTTCTTCTTCATTCCAAAACAAGATCATCATTAAGAGGGCTCTGAACCTAGACAGAACAGAAGTACAGGTGCATCTCAATAAATTAGAATGTCGTGGAAATGTTTGTCTCCTCCCATTTATTTCTGTAATTCATCTCAAATTGTGAAACTCGTGTATTAAATGAATTCAATGCACAAGTAGTTTAAGTCTTTGGTTCTTTTAATTGTGATGATTTTGGCTCACATTTAACAAAAACCCAGCAATTCACTATCTCAACAAATTAGAATATGGTGACATGCCAATCAGCTAATCAACTCAAAACACCTGCAAAGGTTTCCTGAGCCTTCAAAATGGTCTCTCAGTTTGGTTCACTAGGCTACACAATCATGGGGAAGACTGCTGATCTGACAGTTGTCCAGAAGACAATCATTGACACCCTTCACAAGGAGGGTAAGCCACAAACATTCATTGCCAAAGAAGCTGGCTGTTCACAGAGTGCTGTATCCAAGCATGATAACAGAAAGTTGAGTGGAAGGAAAAAGTGTGGAAGAAAAAGATGCACTACCAACCGAGAGAACCGCAGCCTTATGAAGATTGTCAAGAATTGTCAAATTGTTGAGCTGAAGGCCACTGTCAAAGAAACCTGGGCTTCCATACCACCTCAGCAGTGCCACAAACTGATCACCTCCATGCCACGCCGAATTGAGGCAGTAATTAAAGCAAAAGGAGCCCCTACCAAGTATTGAGTACATGTACAGTAAATGAACATACTTTCCAGAAGGCCAACAATTCACTAAAAATGTTTTTTTATTGGTCTTATGAAGTATTCTAATTTGTTGAGATAGTGAATTGGTGGGGTTTTGTTAAATGTGAGCCAAAATCATCACAATTAAAAGAACCAATGACTTAAACTACTTCAGTCTGTGTGCATTGAATTTATTTAATACACGAGTTTCACAATTTGAGTTGAATTACTGAAATAAATGAACTTCAAATTTATTGAGCTGCACCTGTATATTCATCCGTTTTTGTATTTATACCGTTAATTAATTTAAACTTACTTTTTCATACAACAGCCATGTCAATTAAACGTGGTCGTTAAATTATTGCACTCACCATATTAGCGCCTATGAGGGTGCTGTAACTCACGCATGCATGCCTGCTTCTGGTATGGATATGGGAGTGTGTGTTATGGGAGGAGGTATAAACATGTCTTGTGATTGTAGATGTTCAAAATGGCCCATGGTACACAGTGAGAAGGCATAGCGAGCGGTTGACTCAGACCTTCCAAAAGCTAAACACGTATTCCTTAATACATGAACCTGAACGGATTTGGTGAAACTCAAAACTGGCAGATCCTTTCATCTTCAAAGTACTGTGAAGTAGAATATGACTGTATACTTGTCCTAAAGTCCCAGTGGCGGACTGGCCATGTGGAGCACTGGGAGTTTTCCCGGTGGGCCACTGTACAATGTGGGCCTGCCCATTGCGTAAATATATATAAAGAATGAATTATAGTAAATGTACATAGCCTATATCCCTCCATCGGCCCAGACGAATGGCCCGCGTGGCCCACTTGAGTCAAACATTCTAATTAATTTAGCGAGCTCTGGCTCAGTGCAGCAGTTCAAAAGCGCTCGTCAATGTCAAAATGTTTGAAATAGCCAATCAAATCGAAGAAGGCGGGATTTACTGTTCACAGAAGCTGAGCTGCGTGCCACTTGAATGTGAGCTGAGATAAGATAAGCAGCTGAACATGACGAGACAATTCAGCAATATTTGTCAACTGTTTATGATAAAAAAAAAAAGTTAAACGACAGACATTACTTTTCAGGGATGCAAACTACTGGCCTTTTCGAATTTCTTAATGCCATTTATAATAGTTACAGTATTCGTCACAATATAAGATAAGAGTGAATGTTTGTAAATCTCTATCCAGGCTTTCTTCTGTAATTTCACGTGTCTAAAAAAAAGAAAAAAAAAAGTTAAAAATATATATATATCATTCATATCAAATGTGAAGACTTTCGCTTTCAAGTGCCGTGATTAGGAAAGTGATGTATAGGCCTATTATAGCCTAATAAAAATATTATTTGCTATTTAGATCACATGCATTATTTTATATACACACTGGTGGTCAAATGTTTCAAATAATTAAGACTTTTTATTTATTTATTGAAAGAAGGCTGAATTTATTTGATAAAAAACAGTAAAAAATAATAATATGAAATATTAGACTTAAAATAGGGGTTTTCTATTAAAGATATTTTAAAATGTAGGCTAATTTATTTCTGTGATTAAAGCTGAAGCTGAAAGCTAAATTCTTTCAGTCATTCATAAAATAACTTTACTGTCACTTTTTTATCAATTTAATGCAACCTTGTTGAATAAAAGTATTAATTTATATACATTTTTAATCTTACCTGAATAGTAATGTATCACATTTTCCACAAAAATATGAAGCAGAACTTGTTTTCACAAAATGTATAATAATCAGAAATGTTTCTTAAGCAGCAAATCGGCATATTAGAATGATTTCTGAAGGACCAATAGAAAGTTACTATAAAAACCATCCAAATTCTGCACTACATCCCAAGTCTTCTAGAGCAGAGCAGAGCATTGGTGTCATATGGACTTATATTATGGTATGCATTTAACTTTAGTGATGTTAAACTGTCCCTCTAAAAGAGATGTGTAAAAATTCTACTAAATTATTTACTATTTGTCATATACACCAGGAAAGACCAATTATAATGTAAGAAGTATGCCAGTTATTCATTAATGTTAATGATAAGAATTTCAATTTTTATATATATATATATATATATATATATAAATAAAATAGTGGTGTTAAAAATTGCTCTGTGCATAATGAGCTCATGGGTTTATGGTGTGGTGGGCCACTCTGTGCCAGAAAATCCATGGCCACTTTTTAGCCCCAGTCCGCCCCTGTAAAGTCCTATTGCGAGCCTGCTCTATACTACAGGAAGATGTTGAGCAACCTTATTTACAACCGTATTTCCGTATAGTAGTAAGAATCATTCTGAATCATTGAATCAATAATCATTCTTTTTTTGTCCTGCGATGAAATAAGCTGCCCAGTAAGATATGTATGAAGGTAAATCAGTAGCTAAACTCGAGAGCTTGCTGATTTGAATGTGAGATCTTGCTATATTAATATCCGTATTTGTAAGTTGAAATTTACACACAGCTTTGATGTGAAAAGCTGAATCTCTCGATTTGCACAGACAGACAATAATCAAAACACCCGTGTTTTGAATTCGAAGCTGCAAATTAATAGTTACAAATGTGTAAAATGGCATTCACTTAAACAAAATGAAAGACACAATGTGTATGACATATTTGCTTTTGCTCTTTACTTCAGTTTCACTGTACAACCACAAGTCAGCACTTACAACCTCTCAGATCTGGCAGTACAAATCCTGGCGCTTTGATTTTTGCTACTCATTTCACGATATTCCTGTAGCAAAACTCACTAGTGCACTTATGCCATCACACTGCTCCACCATGTTTCAGAGATGATGTTGTATGCTTTGGATCATTAGCTGTTCCAAGCGTTCTCCATACTTTTTTCTTCCCGTCATTCTGGTACAGGTTGATCTTAATTTCAGCTGTCCAAAGAATGCTTTTTTAGATGTTTTTTGGCCAAGTCTAATCTGGCCTTGTTTGCACCTTGTTGTGAACCCTCTTTATTTGCTCTCTATAGTCTTCTCTTGATTGTAGACTTTGACAGTGACACGCTTACCTCCTGGAGAGTCTTTACTTGGCTGGATGTTGTGAAAGGGTTTTTCTTTACCATGGAGAGGATCCTCCGATCATCCACCACTGTTGTCCTCCGTGGACATCCAGGCCTTTTTATGTTGCTGAGCTCACCAGTGCATTCTTTTTTCTTTTCTTTTTTTTCTCAGAATGTACCAAACTGTTGATTTGACCACTCATGTTCCTGCTATCTCTCTAATGGATTTGTTTTGTTTTTGAAGCCAAACAATTGTCTGTTTCACCTGAATGGAGATCTCCTTTGACCGCATGATGTGGGTTCACAGCAACAGCTTCCAAATGCAAATGGCACACTGTCCAATTACTTATGGTTGAAAAAGGACGGAGGTACATATTAAAGAGCTGTAATTCCTTAACCTTTCCTCCAATTGTGATGAGAATACCCTCAAATCTCAGTGTGTGCAATTTAAGCTTATATTCATTATGTAACTTGAATATGTTTTGGTCAGCAGGACCTGACTGTATGTGTCCACTAAAAAGCTGTCACTCACTTAAGTTCATTATGATCTCACAAAGTTCTGTTATAATAAATTAATCTCTTATGTATCACATCTACACTTTGTTTGTTATAATGAGAGGATTCTCAAGCCTGCAGAACTCAGCACTGAACAAAACTCTGACATTTTGAGCAGTGAGTGAATTCTGATTCTGACTGGCCATTGCATTCAAGAAACCAACAGTTATGTCTGTGATTGGCTACATTGCTCAATGCTGCAAAACAAATTGTATATAGAAACTTTTGACACTCCACTGAGCGTGAACACAAATATGCACTGGAGCATTTGCCAAATCTGTTTTGCCAATTTCCTATTTTTAGCACCTCAATTGAGGGTGCTAAGCACTCTATAGGACCCCTGTATAACTGTGCTGGGCTTTTTAACAGTTTATGTGCCTTGTGGTTCTATGCACCAAAATTTAAGTGCTTCTTTTCTCAGTGGTAAAAGACCATAGGCTGATCAGCTCAATAGTGGGTTGCGCCACCTAGTGAGCAGGCAAAAAATTTATTTTCGGTCAGTGCCACCTATCATACAGAAAAGCCAAAAACAGTTGTTTCCTTTTCAGTGTGTAGGCACCGTTCATCTGCGATTCACTTTACTTTATCATGTCTCGCTAAGTGTGAAAGGGCCTTCAAGTAGGAAAACATTTGTCAAATTTGTTTGATTTGGTTATTTTACTGTTCTTTACATACTATTTTAATTTTAATAATATTTCAGAGTAGCTTTTATTTTAATATTTTCAGCTTTTTATATTTGCTATTTTAATTTTAACAATTTTGTTTAGTTTTAGTCATTTTGTTATGTGCTTTTACCATTTTTATTAATTTTAGTTTTTTCTATTTAGCTTTGACTTTTTATTTCTAATATTTATATTTTATTTTATTTTATTTCAGGTTTTAATCGTTTAGTTAACTATGACAACAGTGGATGCAGGTGCAAATGCCTTGTAGACTTCATGATTTCAAAGAATGTTTTGTTTTTTTTGGACTGATACAAAGTGACTAAATCAGATTAAATGCTGCATTGCTTGTATACAAAAGCATCTCTGTTGACTGACTTTTACCTTTCCTAAAACCCTTCAGAATATTCTTGAATGGTTTTATGGCACTTCAAGAGAAAGTTTTGTTACATCCGATCTTGTTCTTCATTATGAGAAACAGACCAAACTCTCTTCTCATTAGTGGCTGGAGAAGTAGACCCCTGAGGCTGACAGGAGAGATTTCAGAGGGGACAAGCTGTAGTGTGTAATTGGGTCCATCCGGTCCTTCAGAGAGGTCACTTGAAGTCAAAGTTCTCCTCAGCAATTTTTTGTAATTCTTTTTTACTGCTTGCCTCTTTTTTGGAAGTATATTTGCAATATATTTTTTTCTTTTCATTTAATTTTTCAAGTCCCTTATACCTTATTGTTACAGAAGAGCCTAAGTGTATTTTGTTTTTCTTCATCCTAATTCATGCAAACCCACAATGACAATCCTCCTTGAAAAAAAAACATTATAATAATACTTGAATAAGGGCTGTTTAAGACAACAACACAAAATCCTCAGCAGACTTGAGACTCATCATCTCAAGAAAATATGGCAAGGCATTGTGGGTAGCGGTGAGAATTCCTGGCTGTCTCTGTCTGATTAAAATGTGATGTGTTGAAAGTTGGCTTTGATCTTACGAAATGTCTGCGAGGGGAGCAGTTGGAATTTAGCTTGGGATTTTTCCCTCCCGCTCTCTCTGTGATTTGGCCCTACCGATAGATAGTGTCACCATTCATTTCCTGCTCAAGCTCCTACACCATTCTGTGCAGACGCTAGACCTGGATCAGGGATCAGAAATGAATAGATCACATGCCGAGCTTTTGTGGCTTGTGCATAGCTCTGTTTTCTTCTATGCTTCTCTCTAAATGTATGCATGTGCTTTGGATTGTACATGCTCAGTTAACATGACATTTTGCAAATAACCCCAAAGACTTGGAACATCACACCCCACGGAATGAGTGGAAGAATACACCATATGAAAAAGACTGCTAATGTGCTTAAATGTTTTTCTTCGTCTCTGATTCCAGGCCCCCTGCACTGGCGGCCAGCCCAGCATTTTCTGATATCTCCCTCATCCGGATCTCGCCACATCGGAACCCTTCCGTGGGGGCGGAGTCACCCTTTAACCCCCCACATCCATACATTAACCCCTACATGGACTATATCCGCTCGCTGCATAGCAGTCCCTCTCTGTCCATGATCTCTGCGGCCAGGGGCCTCAGTCCTGCAGATGGTGAGTACCTCAGAGACCTGTTCTGGGCCTGCTAAAGTTGTTGTTAAATTGTCAACCTATTAAGGACCGTGCACAGACCTTTTGAGGGGCATGTGCTGAAACTGAAAATGTTTTTTTGGTCACATCTTAATGACAAACACAAACTAATAGTCTCAAAAGCTTTAGATTTATTCACTATTAATAACCATAATAATAATAGCCTATAGTTTGAAGAAAAATATTTTATTTAGCAATTGTGCTTGGTTTTATAAGCTAATTTGTATTATGTTGTTAGCATGTTTATGTATGTCATTGAGAAAAGGGGAAGGTAAAACATTGAGTCAAGTATTTTTGCCAAACAATTTTGAAATATAATTTAAATAAATATGTCCAACACAATTCCAGTCAATATAGGAGATTATAAGAAACTATAGCCATGCCATCACTACAGCATATCCAGCATGTATCCGCATACCTGGCAAAAACTTGATACTGTGGAGGACCAGGGATGTTGGTCTCATGAAGGTCTAAAATAAGCCAGCAATAAACAAATTAATAAATTATTGTGAAAAGTGCAGTTGCTGTGAAAAGTTTGAATTGTAGAGCTCTCCCCTCCTAATGTATATATATATATATATATACTGTATATACACATATATATATATATATACTGTATATACACAGAATATTACACTCTGCATGATAAAATATAAAGATTTCGTGGTGATCTGATTCTGTAATGGGTTTTTTTAGTTAATAAAACATTTACTTAAAACCATATTTTACTATTTCATGGCACATCATCGCATAACTGACGAGGATAATAAAGATTAGGCTAGCTTACTCCTCATTGAAAATGCTTTTAAAAAGGTCTTTCAAAACAGGTTTATTATACAATGAATTATATGCTTATAATTAAAATTATTAACACTGCAATCATCAATGAAAAAGCTTTATTTCAAGCACCGACTTGAAACAAAAAAACTTTTTTTTCTCTCTATTTAATTATTTAAATTATAATTTTTTTTTGTAATTATACTTTTTTTCCCACTAGCCTATGTTTGGGCCACAAGAGAAATATTAAGGGAGTAAATTAAAACATTTAGCTATATAGGTTTTAATTTAGCTACCATTAATCAGCATATGAAGTAGTTTCGTCTTTCGTCGTCTCTGAGAGAATATGCGCCGTTAATGCAGCATCAGATTCCGAAAGCGCCCTGTCAGTTTTTACTTTCACTTTCTAGTGAATTGACTGCGATTAAGAGGTTCACCGCATAACTCTTGCGCAAAGTTTGCACGTTGCTTGTGTGATATCCATTGACTCGCCTTCCTGGTTTAAAACAAATATTTACAATATTGCGACGTATAACCAGCCCTCCAACCCACCCACCCTTGAGTTCACGGTTGGGGGCCGCGGATTTGCGCTACACCACTGGACTCCGTCCGTTAGTTAGCCTAGTGCCCGCTCACTTTTGCCCAGGCCCGCCCCAAAATAAAATTCTGGCTGCGCCACTGGTGTATACTGTCACGGCCCTGGACTGATTTTGTTGTGTTTTTGTTCCCCATGTGCTCCGTGACCCAGTTTCTGTCTCCCGTTGATTGGGTTATTTGGTCCAGGTGTGTGTCAGTAATTATCTTCATTTGCCTTAGTATTTACAGTAAGTCCTAGTCTGTGCAGTCTGTCTCTGTCGGTTCTACTCGTTACGTTGATGTGTTTCCTGCTGTCTCCAGTGTTGATGTGCCCTGTGTTCCATGGATTAAAGACTGTTTCGTTTATTCCTCGTCTCCATCGTTCCTCGCCATCACAGATTATGACAGAGGAACCGACCAAAACTGTCACCTCCGTGTTTTCCCCTCCATTTCCCCTTTTTCACCCAGTGTCTTTTTTTCCCGTTGTTCCCTGATGGATGCCCTTCTTCCAGAGACACTCAAATGCCTGCCCTCCCATCCGCTCCTGCCTCCTCCACCGCTGTCATCTGGCAGCCCCTCTGCTCGCCCTCAGCCCACCATTATTACGGTGCGAGCGCCGCGGGTCTGCCCCTCCAGCTCCGCCTTGGTCGGGCATCGACCTGCCATCGCCTCAGGACTCCGCTCTTCCGGCTGCACCTCGTTGCTGCGTCCTACAGGCTCTATTGGGCTCCTTCCTCCCGCCAGCTCCACCTTGGTCCTCAATCGCTCTGGCTCCACTGCGGATCTCTGGATCTCCGGCCTCCCCCTTGGTCGCCAGAGCCCTCGGCTCCACCCTGGCCCCCCGAATCCTCGGCATCCCCCTGGCTCGTTGTCTCTCCGTCTACGCCTCGGGCTCCTCCACCACCTGCTCCGCCGCCGTTGGTTGGCCCACTGGAGTCGGCGGCCATTCCTCCTCTATGGCTCCTCCCTCCATCGGCTCCACTGTGGGTTGACATTATGGCTGTGGCCTGGGTCCTGCTTGGCTCCTCCTGTTCCGGGCCCCTCCTGTCTCCAGTGTTGATGTACCCTGTGTTCCATGGATTAAAGACTGTTTCGTTTATTCCTCGTCTCCATCGTTCCTCGCCATCACAGATT
>NW_015505690.1:41974-42848 GCF_001515645.1 Sinocyclocheilus grahami
ATATATATATATATATTTACATTTAGTCATTTAACAGACGCTTTTATCCAAAGCGACTTACAAATGAGGACAATGGAAGCAATCAAAATCAACAAAAGAGCAATGACATACAAGTGCTATAACAAGTCTCAGTTAGCTTAATGCAGTACACTTAGCAAGGTTTTTTTTTTTTAAATAATATAATAAATAAAAAGAAAACAGATAGAATAGAAAACGAATAGAGCAAGCTAGTGTTCGAGTTCTTTTTTGCTTTTGTTAGTTGTATAATAAATGAAAAGAAAACAGGTAGAATACAAAAAGATTAGAAAGTAAGTGTTTTTTTTGTTTTTTTTAGAATAGAGAGTGCTGGAGTTAGAGGGTCAAATAAAAATGGAAGAGAAGTGTTTTTAGCCGATTCTTGAAGATGGCTAAGGCTGCTCGGATAGAGTTGGGCAGGACATTCCACCAGGAGGGAACATTTAATTTAAAAGTCCTTAAAAGTGATTGTGTGCTTCTTTGGGATGGCAAAATAAAGCAACTTTCACTTGCAGAATGCAAGCTTCTAGAGGGCACATAAGTCTGAAGTAATGAATTTAGGTAAAGGGGTGCAGAGCCAGTGGTGGTTTTGTAGGCAAACATCAATGCCTTGAATTTTATGCGAGCAGCATATCTTGCTGCCGCGTTCTGGATTAATTGTAAAAGTTTGATAGAACTGGCTGGAAGACCTGCCAAGAGAGCATTGCAATAGTCCAGCCTGGACAGAACAAGAGATTGAACTAGGAGTTGTGTAGCATGTTCCGAAAGAAAGGGCCTGATCTTTTTGATGTTGAATAAAGCAAATCTGCAGGACCGGACAGTTTTAGCAATGTGGTCTGAGAAAGTAAGCTGATCATCA
>NW_015505690.1:43289-58955 GCF_001515645.1 Sinocyclocheilus grahami
TATATATATATATATATATATATATATATATATATACTGTATATAGTGCTATATAATATATAAGGAACAAATTGCAAATCTTTCCTTCTAAACCATTTCCAATTAATTAAACTGTTTAAATTGTTCCATTGTCTTAATGTTTTCAAAAAGGGGGGTAAGTGTGCACAGGATGTATGCAAATGAGTTATTTTGAAATGTAAATAGGAAATTAAAGGCACAGTGATTTGAAGAGAGGTCAGGTGGACTGGCCTGTTAGTCTTTGATGAGAATGCATTTAGTCATCCTGTCACCGGCTTCCCCATTCCTCACAAACTAATTAAAACTAGCCAAACTTGCATGGCTATCAGAAAATTAATTGCTATTAAGTGGGAATTGGAATGTCCCACTATTCATCACTGGAGAAATCCTTTCTTCTATGGGACTGTTTAAGATTAATAGACTGAAATAAAACAATTAGGGCCATTGTTTTCAAATGGAGATGTTGGCATCCCCCTACTTCAAATAGCCTGTGATCAGCCCTTAGTAACTCATCCTATTTTAACAATGTGTGTTCCGTGTCAGCCAAATTAACACTTTAAAGCTATTTTTATGATATATAGACTCTGAGAAGGGTCTACTGAATGAGTAGAAGTGCATTATCTAGGAGCTTTTGTTAATAATGGGGATGGGATAGCACAGTCGTAGTTTAGATATCAGTGTAATTACTTTTAGAGAAATACTGACGAATGAAGGAATTAACCTGTCCTGCGTATGTGTGTTTAAGCCACACATTTTTAACGCATTAGCTGCTAATTAACCAATGTCAGTTTGATTCTGCCTCTATTAAACGGCTCAGTTTGGATCCTCTGTGGGATGTAGATGGATTTTTAAGGTGGAACTATTATTCCCTATCTGTCGGTCACTACTAGTTATGTCATGACAACATATGGGGTCTTACTTGGGAGCCCAAATCCTCTCTGATTAAGAGAAAACGCCAATGGCTAGTGCATTTTGCATACCTGAACCACTCCCTGTGCATATGGGTATAAATAGGCGACAGGTGCATCCAGAATTTTGCTTCGGAGCCGAGTGAATGAACACAGTTCGAGATACACCAGGTGAATTCTCTCTGCTGCTGGAAGAGGCTGTTCTGGGTGGCGTTACGGCACAATCAGCGGCGTCCCTTTTAATTCAGCAATTACCCTGGGTGCTACATCTAAAAGAGCAGTTCCTGATCACGGACAGCTCTTGTCTTTTTAAAGACGGCGTTCTGTCTGTGTCCTCTTGGTTGCGGTCGTTTCCTATCCTCCGTCGACGTCCACGATTGTTGTCTTCGGTGTCTGGGCATCCAGCACACTGGAGCTGCGTTCGTAGATGGTTCATGCGTTCACTGTGAGCGTCTAGCCATGGCAGCGCTGCAATCGCGCCCCTCTCTCCCCACGGGGATGGGAGGGGCTCCCTCTGTCACTACCCGCACTGGCTTCTCTGCCACGAGCAGAGAACTGTCGGCCCTCTGGCGATCTGAGGGCTACAGCGAGAGCCTCTCCGCCGGATCAGTCCCTGCGGACCTCTCACTCCTCCCGCAGCAGCTGTTCTGTGCGGCTCCCTGGTGATTCTGCTGTGCCGTCTGACAGCGTGCCCAGCGTTTCATTCGGCGCGCCAATAGAGGATCAGATGTCGATTGCAGCATCGGGGGATGCCTTGGGTGTTATTGCCACCGCCGAATCGGATTCAGAGTTGACGGCCATGCTTTCCCGGGCCGCCGTGAGCATCGGGCTGGAGGCCTGCACACCCCACCTGTCCCGAGCCCTTGAGGTGGGATGAATGGTTCCTCGACATGGGCTGTGGCTCGTGACCACACCCTGCCCTGGTTCCGTTCTTCCCGGAGGTGCATGAGGAGCTGATGAAGTCGTGGACAGCCTCTTTTTCGTCCGAAAAGCCACTCGTCTGCCTCCTCCATCCTCACTACCCTCGATGGCGGGCGGCTAGGGGGTACGTTGACATTCCCTAGGTGGAGAGTGCGGTTACGGTGCACCTGTGCCAGCAAAACACTGCCACTTGGAGGAATCGTCCTCGTCTCCCATCCAAAGCCTGTAAGCTGATGGCGGCTCTCATCGCCAAAGCTTACAGTCCTGCAGGCCAAGCCGCCTCTGCCCTGCATGCCATGGCTATCCTGAAAGTACACCAAGCCAAGGCAATAAAACAAATGCACGAGGGTATTACCGACCCGATGTTGATGCAGGAACTGCGCTCGACGACTGACTACGCCCACCGGGCGACGAAAATCATGGTGTGGACCCTCGGGAGGGCAATGTCCATGTTAGTGGTCCAAGAGTGCCATCTATGGTTCAGCCTTGTTGAGATGAGTGATGTCGACAAAGTGCGCTTTCTTGACGCTTCCATCTCCCAGGCTGGGCTATTCGGCGACACTGTCAAGGACTGCAGTTCTCTGCAGTACAAAGGCAGACTGAGGCTATCCAGCACATCCTGCCCTGGTGTGATCCTCCCCATGGGCCACGCCTCAGCCTGCCCATCGCCGAGGGCACCCTCCTGTAGTTGCCCCACCTCGTACCAAGACCTTGTTGAGGCCGGCTTGTCGGCCCCTAAGTCCTCCAAGAAGACGACGAGGCAGCCCTGACATGGTCAGCCCAGAGATGCGAGGAACTGCTTCTCTTCCAGAGATGGCGAGAACAGTGCCACTCCTTCCCCCGAAGGAGAATCTTTTGCTTGGTCCTGTTCCGCTGTTGGCCCAGGGGCCAGCGGTAACCACATTTGCAAAGAAAGAGCAGTTTCGTTTTCCTCCGAGCTATCAGGCGCGTGGGTTGACATTGAGTGACGCACTGCCTCATCACTCTCGCCCATGACACCCCTTATCGCCAGCGGCCAAGAGATTGCGATTCGGGGACGCAATGCCTTCCCACGCATCTCCGACCAGTCCCTCCGGGGACACGGGGAGTCCTGCCATGATGAGCCAGAACGCAATGCTTTCTGGGCCATCCAGCACAACTTCCCACCGCTGCACCACTGTGGGTATGTTGATTATCCCTTTGGCGCCACTCACACAGATTTTGGGAGTGTGGCTCGCGCTGCCCAACTTGTCCCGCTGGCTCATTCGGACAGTCTGACTCGGCTAAGTAATTCAATTCACCAGGCGAACCCCCCAGGTTCAGCAGCATCCTTGAGACTTTGGTGGCAGTCCAAGACGCCCCTGTCCTGTACGAGGAGATTGCTGTCCTATTGGCGAAGGACACAATCGAGCCGGTCCCTCTAGCTGAGATGGTGTCGGGGTTTTACAGCCCTTACTTCATCGTGCCCAAGAAAGCAGTGGATCCAAGAAATCCTCTTGAAGTCTTGAATCGGGCCCTTCACAAGCTTACGTTCAAGATTTTGATGCAGAAGTGCATCATCAGATGCACCCAGCCTCAGGATTGGTTGGCAGCGGTTGACCTGAAGGACGCTTACTTTCATGTCTCGATTCTTCCTCGACACAGACCGTTTCTATGGTTTGCGTTCGAGGGTCAGGCATAGCAGCTCAGGGTCCTCGCCTTCAGGCTTTCCCTGTCCCCCGTGTCTTTACAAAGGTCGCTGAGGGCGCCCTAGCCCCATTATGGGAAGTGGATATCAGGATCCTCAACTATCTCGAACGTGGCCCGCACGCGGGAACAGTTGTGTGATCACAGGGACCTTGTGCTCCGACACCTCAGCCATTTGGGTCTTTGGGTCAACTGGGAAAAGAGCAAGCTCACCCCCATGCAGAGAATCTCTTTTCTCAGTGTGGAGTTAGATTACGGCACGTCTCACCAGCGAGTGTGCCCAGTCCGTGCTGAACTGCCTGAGTTCCTTCAGAGGCAGGACGGTGGTATAACTGAAATACTTTCACAGGCTCCTGGGGCATATGGCATCCGCAGCCGAAGTCACGCCGCTCAGATTGCTTCATATGAGACCACTTCAGCACTGGTTACACTCTCGAGTCCCGAGATGGGCATGGTGCCACAGTTCGCTTGACCTTCACACTGATGTGTTGCCGCACATTCAGCCCCTGGATGGACCTTGTCTTTCTACGGGCCGGGGTGCCCTTAGAACAAGTATCCAGGCATATCGTTGCCTCCAGGGCGGGCTCGGGTGCTTCATGCAACAGGCAGGCAGCCTCGGGGTTCTGGACAGGGCCTCGACTGCTTTGGTATCAACTGCCTCGAGTTGCTGGCAGTGCTACTAGCTTTGAGGCGGTTCCGGCCGTTGCCGCTTGGCAAGCACGTGTTGAGCCACACGGTCAACACTGCGACTGTTTCGTTTTCGTCCAGATTACAGGATGTGGCAGACCTAAGGGTTCTCCCACCGGTGGTGGAAGTCACTATCACTTAGGCCAGAGCCCTCTCTACGAGGTGAGCTTTTTGCCTTGAAGTGGAGTCTGTTCACAATCTGCGGTTCTTCTCACCGAGATGCACGATTGGAGTAGTGCTTTCTTTCCTGCAAGAAGGGTTGGAGCGTAAGCTGTCACCCTCCACCTTGAAAGTGTATGTGCCTGCAATCGCAGCACATCACGATGCAGTGGACAGCCGGTCCCTGGGAAAGCACAATCTCATCGTCAGGTTCCTGAGGGATGCCAGAAGGTTACATCCTCCTGGGCCTCCCCTGGTGCTGTCCTGGGATCTCTCTATCATCCGGGCTGGACTTCAGAGGGGTCCCTTTGGGCTGCTGGATTTAGTCGAGCTTAAATTCCTGTCTGCTAAGACAGCGCTCCTGCCCGCGCTCACTTCTATCAAGAGGGTCGGGGACCTCCAAACATTTTCGGTAAGCAAAGAGTGCCTTGTGTTCGGGCCGGCTTACTCTCACGTTGTCCTGAGACCCCGGCCTGGACACGTGCCCAAGGCTCTGACCACGGCTTTCCACGATCAGGTGATGAACTTGCAAGCACTGCCCCTGGAGGAGGCAGACCCAGCCCTAGCGTTGCTGTGTCCCGTAAGAGTGTTTCGCATATACGTGGAGTACCCGCACCCGGAGTTTTAATATCTCCGAGCAGCTCTTTGTCTGGTACAGAGGTCAGCAGAAAGGGGAGGTTGTCTCCAAACAGAGGTTGGCCCACTGGATAGTGGATGCCATCGCCTTGGCGTACCAGTCCCAAGGCAAGCCGTGCCCCCTAGGGGTGAGGGCTCACTCCACCCGGAGTGTCGCTTCCTCCTATGCATTGGCGCACGGCGCCTCTCTGGCAGACATCTGTAGAGCTGCAGGCTGGGCGACACGAACACCTTCACGAGATTCTACAGCCAAACCGTCGAGACGGTTTCTGCCCGTGTGTTGGGTAATAGGTAATTGGCAGGAAGGCCAGTGTCACGCTTGCTGCACCATTCCCCCTCACACGGGGATACGAGTGCCTTTCTCTCCCAGTCGAGTTCCCCAGACGTCAAATCCTGATTGAGCATCCTCCAGCACCCCCGGCAGTCAGACTCGGCAGAGCAGTCTGATGCCAGACCCAGTATCTGTGTTAGCTTGCCTGGGTATCCGGTCAGCCTCTGTACTGGGCTAGGTGTCCATATGGCTTGATTCCCTGCGGGCAATCCCATACGTGTATGCTTCCACGGTAAGGTTTCCCTCTCGGTGAACCCATGTCTTACCCTTTGACAGACCTTTCTGTCAGGCTCTGCTAGCAGTGGTTCCTCCCTACTCTCAGTTAGGACCTGCTTTAGAGTCCCATTCCATATGTAGTACTGCCCCAGGCCTGGGTCAGTCCATATAAGCATCTCCACATGGTAACTCCCTACTGGTTGGATGTGGCCTCTGTAGAACCCTCCTCTGGAAGGCTCGCTTCCCCATCGTTATTGCCAAGCTGTAAACAGCAAACAGGAAAGGAGTGAAGCACCTTTCACGAAGGTCGAAATCCCTTCTCTTAAGAAATTATTCTCTGTGGTAGGAACAGCGGCATGGCTACCTCCAGCAGTCATGTACTTACCTTTTGGTCCCTTTGGGCACCAAGGTCAGCGAATTTGCGCTGGGGCATTGGTAAGGTTACGACCTTTGCGTAGCACCTGTATGACACGCTGCGGCTTGTCAACACTTGCAACGCCATAGGGTTGTGACAGGGTTCAGGTTGTGTTGCTTTCCATAGACCCCATATGTCATCATGACATAACTCTTAGTGACTGACAGATAGGGAACGTCTTGGTTATGTACGTAACCCTCGTACCCTGATGGAGGGAACAGAGACATTATGTCCCCATGCCACAACCTCGAACCGTCGCTGGTTGCCAGGGACGAGTTCTGGGGTCCTCAGCGTAAAATTTGATGAGTGGATGCACATGTCGCCTATTTATACCCATATGCACGGGGAGTGGCTCAGGTATGCAAGATCCACTAGCTAAATTTCATTGGAGTTTTCTCTTAATCAGAGAGGATTTGGGCTCCCAAGTAAGACACCATATGTCGTCATGACATAACGTCACCGTTCCCTCCATCAGGGAACGAGGGTTACATACGTAACCGAGACGTTTTGTTTTTGTTTGTTTGTTTGTTTTTCCATACTTTTTTTTTCTATATCCACATTTACATTTACATTTTTGACAAAAGATATTTGACCATGCATGTAATATTTACTTATACTAAAAATCAGCAATTGTTCAGTTATTGGTATGTTTTGAACACTTTGAACACCCATAATGGTAAAAAACTAGTCCAGTGGTTCTCAACATTAAGGCCCCTTATTGTCCACAAAAATATTCAACCAGTGAGAACCACTGAACTAGTCAAACTGTTTTAACAAGCTTAATCAACTCGTGCCACTAATAAACTAGCACTGAGATCTGCATGACTGGTTAACTGCATGACATTTTTTTTCTCATCTTATTGACCAGTGTAAGGTGTATTGTGTACTTTCATACTGGTTTTGGCTTTTGTTTACCTATTATAGTTACAACAGTCAAACTTTTAAACTTACTTAATAATATACTGTACCAGTACTGCTAATCTAATATATCAAAGCCTGTCAAAACCTTGATCTAGCTAGTGATAATGTTACATAACCTATATATTTATTTATTTATTTTTGCATTTTATTGTCCAGTAAATTGTATGTTTTGGCCAATTTCATACTTGTTTTGCCTGTCATGCTTATGCTAGTCAGGCTGTTTTACCTAATGAAAAACTTTTGTCAAAATTAAACCAACATTGCCAATGTAAAACAAGTTAAGTTAGTTAAAAACTGGAACACTAAGCTTGTTCATACAAGCTTAAATTTCCAGTTTAAAACATATTTTTGCATTTGTTGTTCTACCAGCTTAACCAGCTCATGTCATAAATAGACCTGAATTGTTCATTTAAAACTAGTTACGACCATCTTGGAGTTTATGCTGATCCAAACTGGTCTTTGCAGCAGGAAAATCAATATGGCCTTACAGACCGCACATATTATTGTATATGAGTGTGTATTATAATGTGTATAGTATTGGTACTTAAGTATGTGGATTCATGTGTGTGTGTGCATGTTTATGTGGTTTATGAGGACACAAATGTGTATAATAACATGGTTATGACATAGGTATTACAACGAGAAGGTGATTTATGAGGACATTTTCAGTGTCCCCATAATTCAAAAGGCTTATAAATAATTCAGAATGAGTTTTTTTTTTAAATCTAAAAATGCAGAAAGTTTCCTGTGAAGGGTAGGTTTAGGGGTAGGGTTGGTGTAGGGCAATAGAAAATACAGTTTGTACAGTATAAAAACCATTATGCCTATGGAGAGTCCCCATAAACCATAAAACAAACCTGTGTGTGTGTGCGTGTGTGTGTGTGTGTGTGTGTGTGTGTGTGTGTGTGTGTGTGTGTGTGTAAGTTTGTGCTTGTGTCTATTTACAAAGTCTTAAATCACAGTTCTAAGCAAAATGCCAGCAATGTGGTAAGATGTTCCAAATGTGGGAATACAAACACACACACACACACACACACACACACACAGAGTGATTTAAATTTGAATGACAGACCCTGTAATCACTGTATGTGTCAAACAAGAAAGAGAGAGGGAAGAGAGTCAGAGAGAGAGAAAGAGTGAGTGTAATCTTGTTTTGTTTTGCATGCTTTCTCTTAAAAATGTACAGAACAACTGAAAGAAAAAATGAGTCACAAAGTCATTGTGTCACTCCACACAACAAAAGACCACCACCCCCCCCACACCCCTCTCTTCCCCTCCTCCTTTCACTTATCACTCCATTTCTCCCTTCTTTCTTGTTTGTGACATTCGCCAATGAAAAGACAACAAAAGTCATTTCTTAATCTGTAGGTGCCAGTCATTGTGCGTGAGTGGAGGGCCTGTCTGCGTTCGATCTGCTTTCTAGTGAAAGCTTTTCAAAAACAACCCAGTGCAATTCCATTCAGCATTAACACACTATTCAACCCAATTAAGCGTGATTCAACATCGCAGTGACGCTACCAGAAAGCAGTGAGAAAAGTGGAGCTGCAGTCCTATGTGTTTTTATAATGCGTAAAAAAATGCATGCAATGCAGAAAATGTGGTCATTGTTGAATGCATCCAACATACTATGATAAAGAAATTGTATGTGATTAAGAAGATGGTCATGATTCCTGGTCAGTAAAGCTTTCTGTGTGGTTAATTCTCTAAAACAATATACGAACCACAAGAGAATGGGAAATTTTATGTAAATTATGTCAGTATTTGAGTGTAGTACTCTCCATTTCTCTCTCGACCGCTCTTTAAATAAAAATTTCTTTAAAAAACACTATTAAATTAAATTATTAAATTAATTTCAATTAAATAAAAAAACAAATAAATTTGAATTAAAATAAATGAAAATAAGTAAAATATAAAAATGATGATTTTATGTCTTTTTGTGCCTGTTGTTATATCACCAGTTTTAAATACATAACATACTATGATCTTTCTCTGTTTTCTCTCTCTGTCTGTGTCTTCTCAGCTTCACGATTTCCAAGTCCTAGGCTCACAAATCGACACAGCAGAAAACGACCCCTTCCCAGCTCCCCTTCCCTGTCTGACCCCAGTTTTGACCTGCAGGCCATGATTCGCACCTCGCCCAACTCTCTAGTCACTATACTTAATAATTCCCGCTCCAGCTCATCCACCAGTGGATCCTATGGACACCTCTCAGCTGGTACTATCAGGTATGTACTACAATGAATTAAGATTTTTTTTTATTTTTACAAAAATGTATATACTTCTTTCTAACAGGCCTTAAAGCTGGATTTTGCATTATTTTAATTAAAAATATATTTTTGTTAATATATCAAGGGAATTTTTTAGTGTTTGTCTTACATGAGATAAGCAAGTTTTAATTTCTCACTTGATGGGTTTTAAAGTATAGTTTACCCAAAATTAAACTATACTTTAAATTTCATTTATTTCATTTATTTCATTTATTTCATTTATTTCATTTATTTCATTTATTTCATTTATTTCATTTATTTCATTTATTTCATTTATTTCATTTATTTCATTTATTTCATTTATTTATCTTCATGTCATTCCAAACTTGGACACTGTTCCAAGTATGAAAATAAAGAGAGAGGTGTGTATTGGAACAGACAAGAGGCAAGAGAATGCAGGTGAGATTCTGAGAAAGAGATAGAGAGGAAAAGCAATCCATACTGTAAGTGGACACTCCAGGGCATCCTCAGAAGCGGAGTGATGAATGAACACTGGACGGCGAAATAAACGAGAGAACACAGAGAGCGCTATTAGGAGGAAGCGTGTGAACATATTCCTCCCCTCCTCCCTCACACTCATCTGTCTGATATGCATCATCTGATTAATGTTCTCTCTATCAGCTGAGAAGAGCTTTACCCTAAGACTGCCGCCATGCAATCGCTCACACTGGAAAGGAGGAGAGGAAGGGGGAATGACGAATGAAAGGGTCATGAAGAGGGGGACGGAGGAAGAAAGCTAATTCTGGGCTGAGGACAGTAACACAAGCTGTAATGGGAAAGAGAGAGAATCTGTTGTGGATGAAGTGAATAAAACTCACCCATTCACTTTCTCTGAGGTGTAATTCATGAGCAGTTCAACCTGAGGGTGTTCACTGACCGTCCTACATTCTAATCACATGTTTATCTGTTTCAAAGACTAAATAATTAATGTTTTTCAAATGATCCCACTTATATGGGGCACTGTTGATTTGGTCAGTTCATAGCAGGAGTCCAGACAGACATTAAGTGGATAATAAAGCGTTTGTCACAACAGTAAGCCTTATTTAAGGAGGCTGTTCAATATTCAGATACTGATCAACAAAATGGATTGAAGCTTTATCAATACTCCTTTAATTTGGCATATCTAAATGTGTCCCAGTCACAAGACACTGCCATATTGTGATTTACTTACTACTCTTTGTCAAAAATAGTAAGTTTACATTTCTTCTTGAAATAAGTACATCATCTGAGTTGCCATAGTGCTCTCAATGATTTTTTTTTTTGCACACTACTTGCACTGCTACAAATTTGTATAGATAGACACTGTTGTTAAAAAGTTTGGGTTCTGTAAGACTTTTGAATGTATTTGCATTTATTTAATCAAAAATAAAGTAAAATGGTAATACTGTGGACTTTTTAAAATAACTTTTATGTTTGTATCTATTTTAAATAGATTCAAATTATATATACTGTATATTTCTATGATGGCAAAGCTGAATTTTCAGCAGTCATAACTCCAGTTGTCAGTGTAAGTGATCCTTCAGAAATATTTCTAAAATGCTGATATACTGCTCAGGAAACATTTCTTATTATTATCAGTGAGAGATTTCTGTGCACATTTGTCTTCATTCTTTGATAAATGGAACATTTAAAAGAACCACATTTATTTGAAATGGAAATATTTTGTAACATAAATGTCTTTACTCTCACTTTTTGTCAATGTAATGCATTACTGAAAAAAGTTTTGGTCACACTTTATATTAGGTGGCCTTAACTAATATGTACTTACATCAAAAAATAAGTACAATGTACTTATTGTGTTCATATTGTATTGCAAAACACTTTTGCTGCTATTGAGGTGGGATACGGGTAAGGTTAGGGACAGGTTTGATGGTATGGGTAGGTTTAAGGGTGGGTTAAGGTGTAAGGGATGGGTCAACAGTGTAATTATAAATGTAATTACATAAGATAATTACAGATGTAATTACATATAAGTATTTTAAAAAATATAAGTACAATGTAAAAACATGTATGTACACAATAAGTGCATTGTGCCAAATTATTAATTTAAATGTAAGTACATAGTACTTAAGGCTACCTAATATAAAAATTAAAAACAAAATCTACTGATCCCAAACCTTTGAATGATGGTGTATGTGAAATGAGACATGCTTTCTGAAATTCTATTTCCTCAGACTTAAAAAAAAAAAATCACATAAACAAATTATCACAAAATTGAATTGATTTATTTATTTATTTTAACGTATGTTGTATTGTTTAATACATTATCAAATGTGTAATGTCCCATAAGTACTACATCAGATTTTTTGCTGCATGTCATAAAATCAGAAATTGTTATATTTGAACAGTTTCTATATCAAACTGAAGGATGGATCTACAGCTATCGTCCCTGGTGATGTGTCACTCAGTTTGACATCTGCCATCCAGCACTATTAGGAAACAACGTTACCTGGTTTGAGTGGGGGTCTCAGAGAGAGAAAAGACAACAGAAATGGACCTCTTTCCTCCACTGAGAAAGATTAATCAGTGATTGGTTTTCGCAAGCTAATCAGTCATATCTCATGTGAACATGTGGGGACAGAGGTGGCAGGCAAGGGTCCAGGCCTGATGAGTGATGAGACAGCTGCATCAGCCACGCAGCGTCTGGCTACATTGATTTCCTCTCTGCCTGTAATAGGGCTAGTAGACGTATGAGTTCGTATGGAGTGGTCAGCATGCCCCACGATGAATGGAACCCCCTATGAATGTCTGTTATTGAGCATCAAGGCTTTATCAATAAAGGACTGTGGCATCTATCGAGGAGGTGATATATAAAAGTTCAATAATGTGCTTAATACAGCTTTTATGCTCATCAGGTGATTCATCATTTTATATGAACTATCTTGGACTTTTTCTTAAAAGGGTTTATGTTTGTTGTTGTTGTTGTTGTTGTTTTATTTATTAAGATTATCAGTTTAATACATTCTATGTGTAATTTTTGGACTGTAATAAAAATGTTTTTTATTATTAAAATAATTGTATTGTTAATATTTGTTTAATTATTTCGTGTTATAAAATATTATTGCATTGTATACACTACCTTTCAAAAGTCCGGGGTCAGTAAAACCCTTTTTAAGGAAAATAATACTTTAATTCAGTGAAGTGACAATAAATTGATAAGAAGTGGCAGTAAAGACTTTTACATTGTTACAAAAATCTCTTTCAAATAAATCCTGTTCTTTTGAACTTTCTCTTTATCAAAAAATCCTGAAAGAAACACACACAAAAATATGAAGCAGCACAACTGTTTTCAACTTTAGCAATGATAAGAAATGTTTCTTGAGCACCAACTCATATGAGAATGATTTCTGAAGGATCATGTGACACAAAGGCTGGAATAATGGCTGCTGAAAATTCAGCTTTGTAATCACAGAAATGTTACATTTTGAAATAGATTAAAATTGAAAACAGTTGTTTTAAATTGTAATAATATTTTGCAGTATTGTTTTTACTGTATTTTCACTGTATTTTTGATCAAATAAATGCAGCCTTGGTGAGTATAAGAAACTTTTTTCGTTAAAAACCTTGACCACAAACTTTTGAACAGTAGTGTATCATAAATAATATTAAATGATGAATGAATGAATATTCAATAACAAATATTATTTATATAAATGAAGGAGTTTATAATTTACCACATGACCCAAATTTCACTAATTTGTAACATGAACTTAATTTATTAATTTAATTTAAAAATTAATTATTCTATTTATTTTGCCTTACAGCCCTGCACTGAGTTTTGCATATCCTCCAACACCTGTGGCACTGCAAATGCATCAGCAGCTGATCAGTCGGCAACCAGGCATCATAGGTTCTGCGTTTGGACACAGTCCGCCCCTTGTGCACCCATCTCCTGCCTTTGCCACCCAGAGACCAGTTCCTGGCATTCCTCCCTCTAGCCTGCCACCTACAGAACGTCCCACAGCCTCACATGACTCACAGGTCAGTTCTCATTTCTGTATGAATTAATTTATTGGTTATTAATAAAAATAGTGGAGAAGATATGATGGAATCAAGCCAGTTTAACACAAGCTGCTCAGTTTTTCTGGAGGCTCAGTTTTTCTGGAGCATGTGGTTCAAACCTTCACAAGTTAGAATACACAATACAAAGCAGGAAGAACTTAAAAAATTAAGGAGATTTCCATTTGTAAGTTTAAACAACACAAAGCATTTTTTAATCATTTAAAATGATTGCTTTTGGGTGTTCTTGTATTAAACAGCAACAGAAGTCGTTTAGTTCACACAATGATTTTCCTCCTCAAGGCTTAAATTTATTCAGCGCTTATCATCACAAGTGCTGGTGCTATTTATTATTGTGTGTGGTTCATGAAAACACACCACAAACACGACAGCATTTATAAACAGCAGAGAAAGTGTGGCTGCAGGTAGCCCTCCCTCACAGACAGGCCTCATGGGAGTTTTTCCCTTGTGTGCGTGTAGTTTCTGTGTTGTGTCTCGATGTGCAGAGCCGGTGAGCTTGCCCAGAAGGCACCTTTGAGAAATAACACCCTGCTTGTTAGCAGCAAAAATCTTGCCACCTCCACCATTAATCAGACTCAAGATACATTCCCAAACCTTCTCTTTGAAGGATGAGCATAAAAGTGTTTTTCTTCTACAGTTTTTTCACCTGATGATGCCCTGTCCATTTATACTCACCCGGTTTGGTGCATTAAAATCTGTAGAGTGCATCATGTTGTTTTTATCTGTCTTCGTATCGATTCCTGTTTTTTTGTGCTTCAGTAACAGTTAACTCTTAGTGTAATGGTGAATGAGTTTTCCCGAGATTTTTCTCAATGCCAGTATTTCCTTTCAAGCCTTTACAGCCTCACTACTCTTTCCTAGATCAGTGTCATCTATTTCCCCCCTCTAACCCCAGAGACAGCACCAGCTTCTTTAATAGAAGGGCATCATGGAACATTTGTCTCACCATGTGGTCAAAAAGGAACAATTAATAAAAAAGGAGAGAAGGTGTGAGCATTTCTCAAAATGACAGACAGAGAAAGATCAGATCATTGTGTATTACTGGATCACTAAGCACTTTACGATCTAAAGTTATATACACTAAATGTGGTGTACAATATTTCTAAGATTGTCTTTAAATTTATTAGCATGCATACTTATGCTTAAGGGGGATAGTTCAACCAAAAATGAACATGTTGTCAACATTTCCTCACCCTCATGTGATTAAAAACCTGTATGATTTTGCAGGGTTTGTTGTCCTCGGTGAATATTGAATAAATTAATTTGCTCTACTATACTCAACTATACTCAAAACTCAATGCAAACAGTTACTTTTCTTGCTTTGGTTTGGGTAATGTCTACCAAATTTAGTACACATAAGTACACATTAGTACACACGCTAATTAAAGAGTCACAAAACTGACAATGAGTATTTTCATGCACAAATGGTCACCAACCATTTGTGTATTTTGTGTTCTTTAAAAGCAAAAAAAAAACCTCAGCAAAGTTAAATGATTTGCTAGAGGAGTCTGGCAGAATGAACCTTCCTTTAGAGCCAAGGAATCCTGCTCTCTCATCCAAGGAATGTTTTTCTCTCCCACTGAGTCCTTTTTTTCTTTACTGGCTTTGGCCAGTCACAAGGGACTTCCCTTGGCAGAAAGAGAGAGAGAGAGAGAGAGAGAGAGACAGTGAATGAGTGGATAGAGTCAGAGGAGGGGTTATTGCTGTTTAGGGAGAAATTGTGAATAATGTCTGTGGCATTTTTGAATAATGTCAGCGAATATTGTCAATGAATAATGTTTTTTTTTTTTTTTTTTTCCTGAAGTAGATTTGTAATATACACATATTATTACACTACCAAAAGAAGGATCATTTTTTAGGAATGGTACCATGTTAATATCATGGATGTACCATTACAGTACCGTGTTATATTCTAAAGTACAGTGGTAATATCACAATTAAATTATACTTACTATTTTAAATATCACGTTTTGGACATACCAATACAGTAATATAGTGGTTTTTAGACATGTACCATAGTAGTTCCTTGTGAAAAATAATTGTGCTTAATTGTACTGAATGTGCACTTTTTATTAACTTTTAGTCAAATCTCAGAAATATATTTTAGTATACTTACAGATAGTATACTACAGATAATATAATATTAATGAAATAAAAGGCCTGCATATTATGTACACTTTTAAAAAGTAGACATTGTCAGCTTGTCAGTACATTAGTACACTTTAACCATATTTGAAATATAGAAGTAAAAAGTAGAAGTAATTATGAAATTACATATAAACACATATTTCCAAACTAATAAGTACCTATATTTTTGATGATGATTATTATTATGTGGTCATATTTTATACGTGTTTTTAAAATATTTGCTTCTAGAGTAAACCCACCAGTGAGTCGGCTGTAAGTAGCACAGGGGACCCCATGCAGCACAAACGCTCCAAACTCAAACCAGATGAGGAGCCCCCCAGCCCCGGAGCCATTAGCGTGCAGGTATGCATGTGT
>NW_015505690.1:59080-79273 GCF_001515645.1 Sinocyclocheilus grahami
ATATATATATATATATATATATATATATAAAAACACACACACATACTTGATAGACATATATGTATAGGGCTAAAAAGCACTCACACAACCTTAAGGAGACAGCTACCACACATTCACACGCAGCAAGAGCTTTGGGACCAATTAAGTGACGTACTGTAAAGCTATTTATTTGCGTGTTTGATTTGGTCGCCTGTTGTGGCACTGCTTCAGATGCGATAAGCCCCATTGATCACCACAGCTTCAGAAGGAAATTGTTTTTCTTTTAATCAGATGCTTAACTGAATGGAAAAATGAAAGAAAAATTAGATGACACATTTTCTACAATGCCCCTTATAAGCTGATGGTTTGATGCTGGATGGCTTAAATGGACCTTTGTCTTCTTTTTTTGACTTCTTGCTTTTATTGTTTTTCTTATTTATTTTTCTACAAGTATTTTCCATAGCTTTTTATTTTATTTTAGAAGTCATCATTCTCTCTCTCTCTCTCTCTCTCTCTCTCTCTCTCTCTCTCTCTTAACAGACAGTGAAATACATTTAGAACAGTGCAGCAGTGATTTAAAGGGGATTTGAGTCTTCAAACAGCCCAAACCCCATTGTATATCTTCTATGAATTTAGACTGGTATATTGGTAACACTTTAATACAGGGACCAATTCTCACTATTAGCTAGTCGTTTATTAGCATGCCTATTATTAACATATTGGCTGTTTATTAATACTTATAAAGCATTAATTCTGCATGACCATATTCTATATCCCTAATCCTACCCAATACCTAAACTTAACAACTACTTTACAAACTATTAATAAGCAGCAAATTAGGAGTTTCTTGAGGCAAAAGTGAATGGTTTGTTAATGACGAGAATTGAACCTTAAAATAAAATGTGATCAGTGTTTTTAGTGATACTATTCAACGATTCTTGTACTCTACAGATAGACAGGCAGATGTAGAGGCACACAAGAACTTCTCTCCAAATAGACCTCTGAATTCACAAATCCTAATTTCTATTTCCAAAGCTGTTAACACTTCTAGAACTTCTAAACAACTGCCAATTCTGCATACTTTGTGGCACTTACCAAGCAAAGTGCTCTTTCCAGGGCATTATAGGATGTTTTTTTTTCTTTCATAAAAAGAATAACATCCCTGTAAAGACATACAGCTAAATGTTTTCTCAAGAGATATTCCAAATGTCAGATGCAGAAGTTTAGCATTGTGTTAATGATACAAATAAGGTATGAGGACTCATCTGGCTGTCACATACTCAGGATAACATAATTTATCATCATCTGCACTTTTGAATAATTCACATTTACCAGGCCACACATAAAAATTTATCCTAGAATGAAATAATTTCCTTCATGCTGCTATAACACACATTACCGGTAATATAAGTTTTAAAAATGACCCTTTGCACTAGCAACAATAAATGGTGACAAAGCGACTGAATGTAGAAATGCATTCAAATTAGGGAATGGATTTAGAAATGCAATCATTCAGAAATTAAAACCATGCTCATTGTAGAAGAGGTATATTCAAGTTATGCATAAATTCAATTTGTATTTTTGAATAAATAAATAATGACTGACCCATATGCCCTCACTATTTGGCTGCATGTGTTTGTGCAGGAGCAAATGGATGGAATGACGCTGGTGAAAGAGGAGGGTGATAAAGAGGAGGGCAAGCCGGAGCCAGAGGTGGTGTATGAGACCAACTGCCACTGGGAAAGTTGCTGCAGGGAGTTTGACACCCAAGAGCAGCTTGTGCATGTGAGTGGACACCACGTTTATGTTTCATCAATTGAAATGTTCAGTCTCTTAATAGAATCATTCATGATAAGGCTCTCAAATAGGTGGAAAAGACACACATACACCTTAAAATCCTACATTTGGCTTCAGACATCCCATTTGTCACAGCCACTCCCAAGCTTAACCAGAGGGTAAAAGGACATTAAAGCCCACTTTCTGTGAAGATACACCACTGTCCCCTTTAACTATTTCTCTCTGGACAACACACACAGCCATTCTTTAACCACTCTTTTCTCCTATTATCCACACAAACACACACATTCAAAGAAACACACACCAACCCCAAAGGCATCTGATAGAAAGATTCCCAGTTCTCCACGGCTGTCTATCCCTACTCTGACATGGCAATCCATGGCAGCCGCGCTAACCCCTATCTATAATTGAAAGCCTCCAGCTGGAATGGCCTGCCTCCCACATTTGAAGTCTTGTCCTCAAAGCTTAAAGATCTTGACAATTTCTTGCCTGTGCCTTTGAAAGAGGGATATAGGGAAAGAGGTACATATTGCTATATGTAACAAATATTTTTAGGTTTTAGGCAAAATCTTTAATTTAGTATTTGAGCTGACTAACTACACAAGCATTTTTTTATATATATCAAAATTGTAATTACATTTATCCTATATTGCGTGTGTCTGGTATTCCCTACGTTATGTATAACATATAGTGTATAGTAATACTAGTAAATTTTGGCCTTGTGGGGACATTTTTTTTTTTTGGTCCCAGGTTTAGGGGTAGGGTTAGGATAAGGCGATAGAAAATACAGTTTGTACAGTATAAAAACATTATGTCAATGGAGAGTCCCCATAAAACATGGAATCCAGTGTGTAAATATCTTATACACTTTCACAACTTTTACTCTCCATTTGGATTTTTTTTGCTCATCAACCAAATGGCCCTGAGATGTAACTGATTCTTTTTTAAGTAAAAATATGCCATGTAGTCTCTCAAGAAATTGAAAATATGCAACAAATAATAATTGTTTTAGATTCAGAACATTTTAGTTAAAAATTGTTTCAGTATAATGTCACATTGCAGAATAGTTGAATAGAAAAATCATATTAATTAGAATTATTTTATGCAGCAGTTCAGATATTATTATACCCATAAATAATATAATAAATATAATAATGAAATACATTTTTGATATCAATATCTAGTATTCCTCAAATCAAATTATCATCGCTTTGTTTCTTTGTTTTCCAATTCCTTTGATTTTTCAGTTATTGTGTTTTATTTTGCCATTTTCTATGCTGTTTTTAAATCAGAAGACACATGCTAATAAAAATATTTGCCTACAGAGTCCCTCTCCTCTGATTCAGCTGAGTGAGGTATGGGCTTCTTATCACTCTTTTCTCAGTAATAGGATGAGTGTAGTGTGTGGACCACAGTGAAGCTCATCCAACAAAGGGTGGTGTGTGTGGGAGTGGGGGGTTGGATCTCCATATTTCAAAGCAATATAAGGCCCCTCCCCATATTGCACAACCTCAATAAGATTTTTTTGGAGGAAAAAAAAAAGTAAGATTCCAAACATTCTCATCAAATGTTTTATCAAACTTTTATATATATTTACTACATCATTGATGTGCTAGCATTTTTTATATTGTTAAATTATGTTCTAAAATATCATAGTGGCTCAGTGATTTTATTTCTGTGTCACTGTATTTTAATTTTCCCTGCATATCAGTCTAATTTTAGGTTGGAATATAGTTTTTTTGTGATGCGGGTGTGCGTTTTCAGCTATGTGAAACATGCTCGCACCATGACGCATGGCTGGGCTCTTTTATCGGCACAGCTTTAGCGCTCTCGATAAGATAAACATCAAATCTCTGCAACTTAGCACACTTATCTGCTCTACACAGTCAGCATATACCAGCCGGGTGTCAATTTGTGCTGATTTATTTAATTATTTTTTCCCTTTTTCTTTCTTTCTTTTTTTTTACTTATTCCTTTGTATTTTCAAACACTCTGGCCCTTATACCCCCACTACAGGTGCCTTGGTTCTCTCTCAGTCTTTCTCCTTGCTGCCTCCTCAGTAGGGGTACTCTAAATTATAGGGGCTCTTTATTGTTGCTGATGCGTGTGGGTTTACTGCTAAAACTAGGCTGCCCAGTGGTGAATGAAATAGAGAGACATGAAATGTTTGTAACCCCCTAAAAATAGTGATTTTTCACTGTCCCACTTCTGAAGTTTTGACCTTCTTCGACCGTATCCAACCATTAAAATCATACAACAGTATACATTTTTTGACATTATTTGTTGAACTGGTATTCAATTTGTTGTTGTAAAATAAAATTTTTAATAGAGAATTAATTTGTGTCATATTTAGCCCTATATATGGCTAAATATATAGGGCTAAATATATAGCCCTATATATCCCCCCCCCCGCACCGAGTCCATTTGCTGTTTGGCAAAAAATTATTTCAGATCCTCTCTCTCTCGACTCTGTCTCTCCCTCCACCCTCATGATGGTTCTGACTGATGGTGGCGCTGTGGGGTGGTCTATGTCCTTGTGTGTGTATGGTAAGAATAGCACATTTAAGCTACTCTGTGCTCCTCCCTGTGCTGGGGGAGATAAACTAGGGCTGAGTTGGAAGGCGGACTCCTATCTGGCTGCTGGCAAGGACCCTTTAATTGGCAAAATGTAGATTTTTTTTGATCAGGCAGAGGATTAGACACCTTATCTGTCTGGAGTATCTTACACAAAGATGAAAAGGCTGCGCTGAATTACACATGCCAATTGACTCCCCCCGCACACATTACTATTGTTACTCTCTCATACTCGCTCTCCCTCTTGCTCTCCATCTTTTTATGCCTCTTGTCAGCTTTTCTCGCTTTTTTTTTCATTGCTCTTTAGCAACTGACATGAGAAAAGAGAGCATGATTTATTAGTGTGTGTTTGATAACGCTAAACGCTGTTGCGGATCCCGGAGCTTTGTGAAATTGGCGTGAAAACAGGCACTTCTCATGCGTGGCTGCATTTTAATGGTGCAGGCCATGGCCTAGAAAAACTAGCCAGATAAGAAGACAATACAGATGAATTTAAGAGAACTGCAAATTAGGGCAGTCATTCATGTGTGCACTATGATGAAAAGCGGTAATCTGAAAATATTCTACTTCATACAGTCCATTTTGCTTAACAGTAAGGTAGGAAAACAAAATGTATATCTGGAGTTATGCCCCAGTGTATATGTGTTTGTATTTGCATTCAGCAAACAAATAAAAGTAAGCATCTTGTTCCTTCCTACGAATCTGGGAGTCCCAGCGGTTGCTGTCGTCCTGTACCGTGGCAGGCCGAAGATGAATAGATCTCTCCTCGGAGCTGCGAGCGTATAGCATCAGCACCTGTTAGTCTATTTCCCGACCGCAACCGCACTTGCTTACAACAACGCCATCATCCGCTCAATAACCATTGCCATTACATCAGGCCATCAGGGCATTAGTGTCACCCCCCTCCCAACACTTCGCTCTCTTCCTTTTCCATCCTTTTATCAGCATGGCCAGGTCATGCATCACGCACGACAGCATTAAGCTCATTTGTACAAGTGAGTGTACCAGCATTCAGGGATGTGTTGCAATCTCTCTCTGCCGCTCTTTCTCCACATTATCGAGCGACAGAGCCGGCAGATGGATCACATGCCACAGGGAATCCCTCTTGGAGTGAGGTATACAAGGGACGATGAAAGAGTAGTTTTAAATCGAGTGTTGACAAATATACATTAATCCAATGGGATGTACTCAAGTTTGGGGGTTATATTTACTATTCTGTTTAAAATCTGTGATTTTCAAAAACTTTGCTGAAAACTTCCATATGCCTTTTAAAAGATCATATGCCACTATTAGGCATTTTAGCTAATTTAATAATACATCTACATAAAAAAAAATGAAAAAAATTCTGGTGTGCTTTTAGAAGTGTGAACCTTGTCAGTCTTGTTTAAGGAAATTATACGTACATTCTGATTGCATTGCTGAATTCTGTATTAAAGTTACTAACAAACTGAGTCTACTAACTGACAGTTGGGCTGAAGACAATTTTGAGTAGCTGATTAGATTTTTTAAATATTCATCTTATAAAAGCCAAAAGGACTGTGTTGGTTAATTCATATTATATGGCAGTGTTGTTTAATTCTTGATTCTTCTTGGCCGACAAATGAAGGTGTTTCAGTTTCTGTAACTGGTCAATAAGTCCAGAAGTCTTGAAGTCACCTTACATCTCTTCAACACAATTATTTCAGTAAATTGTTTCACCACTACAAAAGAACATTGGCCAATTAAATCAGGATAAGCAAATCAGATAAAAATGAGAAATACATTCAAGGATAACAATCAAGAAAAATGGCTCAAGAAGATATCATTACTAGTAGTTAGTAACGGAGACTTGGTTGACTATTGTGAAATTGTAATGCATCCTGGTCTGTTTCTAAACAAGATTCTGTATTAGTAGCGCAAACCCCAAAGTGTAATTCATTATTTACGTGTATGCTAGGGTATTCATACAGTGCACATGCTGTAAATTTCATCATCAGCGTGTGTGTACTGCAAACAAGCGGCCCGTTTTTGTTTTTTTTTCAAACCATGCATACTCTGTACGTTTAGCTCGCACAAGCATTTGTCCACAGGGTAGCAACACTGGCCCGGCCTATTGTTTCACAGTTTCACAAAAAGAAACAACAGCAAACTACTCAGGAAGGTAACAATGAACATCCCCGCTGATGAGTGCTTGTGTGAGGGGGTTAAAATTCATTACACTCTCGTTTAAATGGGTAAAAATAAATTTGTATTGGTCATAACTTCTGGAGAGAAATAGTGCAGACACTGGGCAGAGATTAAACTTTGTAGTGCACATATTGACTGCCTGTGTTCACACACTCTATTGAGTGGAGTATACTTTTAAAGGCTATGCCTTTGGCTGTTCGCATATGCTAGGCATTGTGTCAAAACTGAAATATACTTTGACTTTATAAAGTAGTTCTATACACCATGTTTTATGGGTGAAAATAATTAGATATTAAAACAAACTTCAGTATGTTGTTATGTTCTCTTATGTTGGACAGTTGCTCTCAATTAAGGACATTCTCATGGTGGTCATTTGCCGTAAAATCAACCCAGACAGGTAATTGAAGTTCCACTCTTTGCCTAAAAGGAAGGTATGAATGACAGTTCGACTTCGACTTCTAGTGATATAAAAGTGCAAAAAAAATAGAGTGTGCGCATACTTACTCACTCGCGCACACACAAATGTGCATGTTCCTCACCCAAACTCTGTGAAAGTTTGGCTGCAACTGCAGCGAGGTGACAGGGAGGACTGTGATGCAGGCCGCCTTTGTGTCATGAAGAGGAATAGAGGATGAGCTCTGCTCTCTGTCTCTGCTGCCACCTCTCACTCTTTTTTAGAAGCTGTTTTACTCTGCCTTTTCTTGGCCTTCCTGCTGTCACTCTGGTCTGTCCGCTCTTCTGCTCTGTATGTGAGGAAAGTCAACTCACTGACTGTCTTTCTTTTTCGGTTTTGTCTTTGTCTTTTGGCTTGTCTATCTGTCTTTCTCTTGTATTTTCTTCCCTGTCTTCCATCCAAGATTTTCTGTCTCTATTGCTTTGGAATTCATTAATCCCGCTCACTTATGTTCAGGATATTGTGTCTGTCCCTTTGAAATCAAATGGCTTCGGGACAGGAAAAGCACTCATAAGTGCTGCACACTATTGTCTTTGAGTGGATGCCAGATGTTGACCTCATCTGCTCAGTTTGCATGAAAATGTTCAGCTCTTTACAAATCCTTCACTGTGTGTGTGTGTGTGTGTGTGTGTGTGTGTGTGTGTGTGTGTGTGTGTGTGTGTGTGTGTGAGACAGAGGCGGCCAGACAAAAAAAAAAAAGGTTACATAGAGAAAATGAGAAGGACCTAAGCAGAGGCAGCATGTTGAGAGAAAGATAGAAGAAACACAACAGGGAACTGATGGCTTGAAGGAAAGAAAAATAGCAAATGAAAGAGAAAGAGAGGAAGTATTGGGGTTTGGTTAAGCCAGTGGTGACAGTATCAACAAGAGGGTTGAATAAAGGTGCTAGGCTGTAGTTGGAAAGCTCTGACATTAGAGATTCTTTCACTAAACTTTCGATATCTTTCACCCCAAATGCATCCCCCACTGCTGCTCCACCCCTCCCGAAGCCTTAGATTGAAAGTTGCCACAGTAGCACAACTGTCAGCACTTGTCATGGCAAGGGCCATAGGCCTATAGTGATGGGAAGTGACAGGGTTTTATTTGAAATCCCGTTTAAATCGGACACTGAGACTCACAAACCATGCACACTCTCACAGCAGACTGAGCATACTGAGCAGATGAGAGGGGGGGGGAATAAAAGAAAAGGAAAGATGACAAATGAGAAAGAATAACGGCGTGAGGAGAAGCAGGGGTTTGTAAACAAAAACGAAAAAGAGGATCATACAGATGTCTGAATGGCTTCATGTGAAACTAACCAGAAAAAAATAGTTTTAACAATTACTTTTCACAAACATTCAAACACAAACACTCAATTATAGAAATGTTTTCCAATAAAATAAAAGTAATTGAAAGTAAGCATTCAGAACTAAATTATTATAAATCCCATGAAGCCCATTTCCGCCACATACTGTATATAAAAGGATCATGATCTGGTAAATCACGATGACATAAAAAGTCATAATTATGACATACTATTATGACATACTTTTTTTGTCATAATTGGCCTTGTATCTTACAATTGTGACTTTTTATGTTATAATTAGGATTTAGTATCTTTTTTATGTCATAATTTTGACTTATTACTATTTTAAACTATTTATGTTTCCATTTCAACTTTTTAATCCCATAAGTATGACTTGACATTATAATTTCAGATTTTTATGTCATAAATATTTTATATCAAACCATTTTTTTAATCATGTGGCAGAAATTCGTTTTTTATGCAAACTGCATGTAAAGCCAGACAAAAGACACACTGAAGATAAAGACAGGCTCATGTAGATGTCTGAGTAGCTTCTTTTAATTTTAAACGTTTCAATGTTGGTACAGATGGTTCTGTAAATTCCCTTAAAGAATGCTGCTGCTCACCAGTAGACAAGACACTTTAACCTTAGACATCCTCCTTAGTATAAACCCTCGTTTTATAATGTTGAATCTCTTCCATAAGTTAAATAGATTTTATTAATGTGTTAAAGTGTGTGGTGGTTAAGCGGTTGATGAGCAGTTGTTTAAGACTCAATTCTATGATCCTGGTGCCCTCTAGTGGCACAATAATGCCATTGCATATTTCACCTACAAAATGGATGAGTTAGTTGATGCAGACTCATATTTAGAAATGTACAACTCTTTGTTAATGTAGAGGGAAGCAAAAGATTTTCATCAGAGCATACCATAGCATGATAGATGTCTTTAACATGAACTTTGACCTTCTCTTCCTCTCACAGCACATAAATAATGATCACATCCATGGAGAAAAGAAGGAGTTTGTGTGTCGCTGGGAGGAATGTTCAAGAGAGCAGAAACCTTTTAAGGCCCAGTACATGCTGGTAGTGCACATGCGCAGACATACAGGAGAGAAGCCTCATAAATGCACGGTGAGAATTATATTAAATACATTTATTATACAAGTATTTTTTTTTTTTTTTTATGTGTTCAGACACTCATTTCAGTATGTAGGACAATTTTTAATGTGGGCTTACCTGAGACGCTAACTGCTTAAACAGCCTTGGTCTGTCTAGAACAAATCAATGTAACTGTGTGTCCTTTTCTCTCTCAGTTTGAAGGCTGTTCAAAGGCCTACTCCAGACTGGAGAACCTGAAGACACATTTGCGTTCACACACAGGAGAGAAACCCTATGTGTGTGAACATGAAGGCTGCAACAAAGCCTTTTCCAATGCGTCAGACCGAGCCAAACACCAGAATCGCACACATTCCAATGAGGTAATTCACACACATGAACATGTCAAGTATTAAACAAGGTGCTTCTAACACTCTCAGGTTTGGACAATAAGTAATTATAGTCAACATGAAAACCAATTGCACATTATTGCAACAGGGGGAAAAAAACAGTGCCTTTAGTAAAGTAAAAATGTTTTCCAAAATGTGATGACTTGCTCCTACTCTAGAACATTGCATTTTGGCTGACGTCACCAAGCTGTTTTGATTTCAGCCCTTTCAACTTCAAATTACATCATATCCTGATTTTATTGTTTAATATTATTTTCACAAAAAAATACATCAAATATTTGACATGGGTTGCAATTACCCATTATGTCGACTTTAAGTTGTTAAAAGAGTTAGCAGACATTTATTTATCTAACATTCCAATGCTTCCTCTCTCTTTATTTCTCTCAGAAACCCTATGTGTGCAAAATCCCTGGTTGCACTAAACGATACACTGATCCCAGCTCTTTACGGAAACATGTTAAGACTGTACATGGTCCTGAAGCACATGTCACCAAGAAACAGCGTGGGGATACATACCCACGTCCCCCACCTCAGTCCCGAGAACCTGAAGGTAGTGGACAAGGTCAGTCACCTGGACAACTGCCTCTCAGAGCGATCACTGACCAAAGGGAGTATAATCATGCTACCTCGAAACAGGACGAATGTCTACAAGTCAAGTCAATCAAAACAGAGAAGCCCATGGTAAGCGTCCTTCCATGTTAAAAACAAATGAAAACAAAAAAATGGTGGTGTGCTATGCTAAAGTTTCAACTCCATAAATAACTAACCTTTAAAAAACAAACCTTTTATGTCTTTGGTCTTACTAATGTTTACCCTTCCTTACTTGGTTTCATACACTGAATGAAACAAAATTATAAACACAACACTTTTGTTTTTGCCCCCATTTTTCATGAGCTGAACTCAAAGATCTAAGACTTTCTCTGTGTACACAAAAGGCCTATTTCTCTCAAATATTGTTCTCAAATCTGTCTAAATCTGTGTTAGTGAGCACTTCTCCTTTGCCGAGAAATCCATCCACCTCACAGGTGTGGCATATCAAGATGCTGATTAGACAGCATGATTATTGCACAGGTGTGCCTTAGGCTGGCCACAATAAAAGACCACTCTAAAATGTGCAGTTTTACTGCATTGGGGGGTCCGGGGGGGTCCGAAAACCAGTCAGTATCTGGTGTGACCACCATTTGCCTCACGCAGTGCAACACATCTCCTTCGCATAGAGTTGATCAGGTTGTTGATTGTGGCCTGTGGAATGTTGGTCCAGATGTCCCGATTCGATTCGATTTCGATTCGCAAGCTCTCGATTCGATTCGATTCTTTTTTTTACATTCAGTGAATAAAGTTTTAATACAAATGCTATTGATATTTCTAAAAAATTAACAGTAAACATCAGTTTACAAATAGTGAATTAATAAAAAGAAATTTAGAACCACATGCCTGTATTTTAAACCTATTCATTTTTTTTAAATGATAGTAGGGCCCTATAAAATGAGTATGTGATATGACGGAAGTTTTCTCAAATGAAACGGTAAAATGCTAATGAAGTGACTCTCAGAGCAGCTGGAGAGCAGAGCAGTGAGACAGCAGAAGCTGAAAACACCGCGAGCGTCATCCGCGCTTTAATATGTGTGTAGTAAACAAAGTGCGCCGCACCATCCGCCATTCATTCATTGCGGAAATCATGGCGCCTTATGCAAGATATCAAATGCTTCTGCAGATTTATAGTATTACTATAGCATTTCACCGGAGCATTGCGAATCATGCGTATGGCCATGATAAGCACTGAATGAATGACAGGCTTTCTGTTGTAACATCGCGCAAGGTAAATAAGGGTGACATCTAGTGGAGAAGACGAATGATAAGATTCACGTTAATCAAATCTTGTTTTAAATGTGCTGAAATAAATCCCGGAAAAGATCGAATCGTGACTTTTGAGAATCGATATCGAATCGACGTCATTTACATTTGGTCATTTAGCAGACGCTTTTATCCAAAGCGACTTACAAATGAGTCGCTAGTCAAAATAAAAGCAGTCAAAACTAACAAAAGAGCAACAATATATGAGTGCAAATGACAAGTCTCGGTTAGCCTAACGCAGTACACATAGCAAGGTGTATATATATATATATATATATATATATATATATATATATATATATATATATATATTCATAATAGTCATTTAAAAAAAACGATTAATCGAAAAATCTATTTTTTTGCCCAGCCCTAGTTGAGACCCCGATGAGGATGACGAGCATGCAGATGAGCTTCCCTGAGACGGTTTCTGACAGTTTGTGCAGAAATTCTTTGGTTATGCAAACCGGTTGTTGCAGCAGCTGTCCGGGTGGCTGGTCTTAGATGATCTTGGAGGTGAAGATGCTGGATGTGTAGGTCCTGGGCTGGTGGGGGTTGCACGTGGTCTGCGGTTGTGAGGCTTGTTGGCTGTACTGCTAAATTCTCTGAAACGCCTTTGGAGACGGCTTATGGTAAAGAAATGAACATTCAATTCACGGGCAACAGCTCTGGTGGACATTCCTGCAGTCAGCATGCCAATTGCACGCTCCCTCAAAACTTGCGACATCTGTGGCATTGTGCTGTGTGATAAAACTGCACATTTTAGAGTGGCCTTTTATTGTGGCCAGCCTAAGGCACACCTGTGCAATAATCATGCTGTCTAATCAGCATCTTGATATGCCACACCTGTGAGGTGGATGGATTATCTTGGCAAAGGAGAAGTGCTCACTAACACAGATTTAGACAGATTTGTGAACAATATTTGAGAGAAATAGGCCTTTTGTGTACATAGAAAAAGTCTTAGATCTTCGAGTTCAACTCATGAAAAATGGGGGCAAAAACAAAAGTGTTGCGTTTATAATTTTGTTCAGTATAACTGCTCAGCTAATTCTTGCTTATAGCCAGCTACCTCTTGCCATGCATGTTCAAATTAATAACTGAATCTTTTTTGTCCACTACCACATGCATTACTTTTCCTCTCTTACTAAGGACAGTGGGTGATCAGGTGAGAACGGTGATATCATTATAGGTCTGATCTTTTCCTTTTTCACCGCTCATTCTGTCCTTTCAATTCTGGGCCATCTGGAACAATTATTCAGTCAGTGGTCAACAGCATCATGTCATCTCTCATCTCTCATTATTATTTGTAATGTTGTTTTATTTGTAGCATGGTGCATATTTTGTTGTCACAATATTGTTGCCTATGGTCACATGAGTATTACATCAGCTTGCATGATAAAGCTACCTCTAGTTACTGTATGTGTATTTGACTCTGCAACTTGGTTTTAAATCAGTGAGCTGTGCCTGCACTTGTGGTTTCATTGTGTTCCGGTTCATTCTTTAGGTAAATGTTGAGAAAATGGCTCACTGTAATCACAAAGAAATATACAAGCTTTCTTGCATGACTACTAACAAGACAGCTCATTCTTTAGCAGCCATTATCCATTTGCAACACAGACAACAACCTAATTAGGACCCAACAACTCTAAAGGGTGACCATTGTCCATGTGGCCTGTTTTCTTAAAATGGGGCAAACAAGCTTACCTCTACTTCCACTGTTGGTTATTTACTTCTGGTAAACCCGTTTTCTCACACTTCTGTGATTCACTTTAGCTTACATTCTGTGCAAAAGCGGAGATGAACGTTATTCAAAGAGCGTTTTTATGTAGACAGCAAAATACATTTGGCATAAAAATGTGTTAAAAGTGTTATTGCTGACATTAACTACATATACTCTTACATAGATCCACTGTCCTGCAGAGTTTAGTTACAATCCTAATCAAACACCTGAACCAGATAATCAAGGTCTTTAAGATAGTTTGAAAATTACTGGTAGGACAGTGGGTTTCCAGTATGGAAGCATATGGGTAGCAAAATTCATTTTGAAATGTAATATGCAAAATGACAATTCAATATGTAAAATGGCAATGTATTTCTGTATTTAAATTTACATTTTCCCATACATATGTACAACATTTAGTGTAAAATGAAAATGAAATTTCAATTATATAATTTACATTTGCCATTTTCTTAACTAGTTTTAATATGTAAATTAAAAACATATTTTAATGCTTTATAAGTTGCAAAATTAAAATGAAATTGTATTACCCAAATTGATTAGATATGTTTAACATGTCCAAGCAAAAATGGTAGCAAAATGATCATTTAAATGCCATTTTTCCTAAATGCATTTAGACTTACGGGTAGGACACTTGAGATTGCATTTTCATTGTGATACCGCGTGATAATTGTAGCAAAATGCAGTGTGAATTTCAAAATGCATTCTGAGTGCGCAGCAAAAGGGTAGCAAAATGGTGATTTAAATGTCTTTTATTTTTCTTAAATGCATTGACACTTACATTTAAAGGGATAGTTCACCCAAAAATGAAAATTAGCCCATTATTTACTCACCCTCAAGCCATCCTAGGTGTATATGACTTCCTTCTTTCAGATGAATCCAATCAGAGTTATATTAAAAATTGACTTTGTGTCACAGGTACTGTGCTCTATGGAGATAAGCGCACGACGCAGGAGTGATCCAGCACACAATCTTTAATTCCAACTTCAAATCAAGAGAATAATCAGGAGACAGATAAATCAGAAAGATCTATCTTTCAGATGAATCCAATCAGAGTTATATTAAAAATTGACTTTGTGTCACAGGTACTGTGCTCTATGGAGATAAGCGCACGACGCAGGAGTGATCCAGCACACAATCTTTAATTCCAACTTCAAATCAAGAGAATAATCAGGAGACAGATAAATCAGAAAGATCTAACTGAGGACTTATAAGCAAAACCCAAACAAAGGGAACTAATGAGATGATTAATATAGCACAGGTGGAAACTAATGAAGTGAAAAAAAAGTGAAGTGAGTGAAGTGACGTGTGGCCAAGTATGGTGTCCCATACTCGGAATTTGTGCTCTGCAATTAACCCATCCAAGTGCACACACACAGCAGTGAACACACACACACATCGTGAACACACACCCGGAGCAGTGGGCAGCCAATGCTGCGGCGCCCGGGGAGCAGTTGGGGGTTCGGTGCCTTGCTCAAGGGTCTCAACTCAGTCGTGGTATTGAAGGTGGAGAGAGTGCTGGATATTCACTCCCCCCCACCTACAATCTCTCCTGGACCTGAGACTCAAACCTGCGACCTTCGGGTTACAAGTCCGACTCTCTATCCATTAGGCCACGACTGCCCCCAATGATGAATGATGATTAACTAAATGAGAACAGGAACTGAACCAAATAAGGGCAGACAGGAACTAAACAGAAACACACACAGGACAGGGCTGGCGCCCTAGAGGCTGGTGCAGGACTGGCACAGGGCTGAGACAAGGAGAGCCTCCAGGGCGGATCAGGGAGGTCCGGGAGCCATGGCGGAGCAGGCAGTTCAGGTTGCCATGGAGGAGCTGGTAGCTCAAGGGATCCAGGAGGCCATGACGGTTCAGGGGACACAGGAGGCCATGGCGGATCAGGGGACTCAGGAGGCCATGGCGGATCAGGGGACACAGGAGGCCATGGCAGATCAGGGGACTCAGGAGGCCATGGATCAGGGGACACAGGAGGCCATGGCGGATCAGGGGACACAGGAGGCCATGGCGGATCAGGGGACATAGGAGGCCATGGCGGAACAGGGGACTCAGGAGGCCATGGCGGAACCTCCATGACCTTAGCTGGCTCGGCCACAGGTATATGCCCCCCCCAAAAAAAAATTTCTTGGGGAAAACTAGGAATCCTGGGGGTCGCTCTGGAGGAGAGAAGCTGACTAGCACAGGGGGCTCAGAAGATGAAGGAGTGCTGGACGGGACCAGCGGAGGCGAAGGAGACTCAGGAGACGATGGAGAGCTGGACGGGGCCAGCGGAAACGAAGGAAACTCAGGAGAGCTTTCTAGAGCGGATTCTGGGGTGAGGATTGGAGCTGAAAACTCGGGGGTTAGCGCCATGTCCATGAGCGTGGAGAGGCACGCTGGAGCGGACTCTAGAGCTGGAGCTTTGGAAGACCGCTTCCTCCTCTTCAGCCTCTTCCTCTGGGCTGAGGTTTGAAAGAGTGAAGCGACTGGCGGGCTTGACAAAGGAGCGGACGGCGAGCTTGCGGCAACCACATGTGATGACCACAGGCTGGACTCCACTTTGTCCACAGTGAGAGCTGATCCGGCGATCCACAGTGCGAAGCTGATGAACTGTAGCTCTTCAGTGACCAGTACGGATCAGCTATAGGCATTATGAAGCGGATGTCATCCTCCAGCCTGCACCAGAATCCCTCCATTAAGGTGAGGTCATCACATGTGGCATGATGGCAATAGTCCACAAACTCCCGCACATAATCCTCCAAGTCTCGGCCGTTCTGGAAAATGAATATTGTGGCCCCTGAAGGGCTATGAACACCACCCTTCGGGGCCACATTAATAGACACCAGCTCCAGCCTCATCCTTTGTGTTGTTGGTCCGTTCATCTGTCACAGATACTGTGCTCTATGGAGATAAGTGCACGACGCAGGAGTAATCCAGCACACAATCTTTAATTCCAATTTCAAATCAAGAGAATAACCAGGAGACAGATACATCAGAAACATCTAAGAGCAAACTAAACATGACGGTGAACGGACGAAGACTAAGGGAGAACTGAGGACTTATAAGCAAAACCCAAACAAAAGGAGCTGATGAGTTAATTAATCAAACACAGGGTGAACAAAATTACAATCAGGAGACTAAGTAAAACTAGGTTACAGGGGAACAGATTAACTGAAAACACAAAGAAAACAGTACAAAAACTAAACATAACCCTAACACTTTGATCTTCCAAGCTGTTTAATGGCAGTCAGCAGGTGTTGCAGTTCATCAGTCCAAAAGAAGTGAAATAAAGCTCATCCATCCACAATAAAAAGTGCCTCACACTGCTCTGGGGTGTGAACAAAGGCCTCCTGTAGTGAATCGATGCGTTTTTGTAAGAAAAATATCCATATTTCAAACATAATACTCACTTTAATCTAGCTTGCGCCAACAGTTGTACACGGAAGCAGCTCCGGGGGGATGATGTAAGATGTCGGAGATGTCGTCTGCAACGCTTAGGTGCTCGGGGACAAGCAATCCATTATACGAGAAGAATAAAGTATGGTAGAAAATAGTTAAAAGTGTAGAATTGCAGTGTCTGTTTGCTTATGTGCATCAATCGGAGTGTAAACTGAGAGACGTTGAGGCAGGTGAAAAGCGTTTGGTTAATAGGGAATATTGACCTATTGTGCGTCTTGTTCCTGACAACACATGGTTAATCCTAACATGGTTCCTGACACAACACATACCCCTCCACATGTCACTTTTCTACGTAACCTATGATCACTCTCACCCTCCCGGCTATCTGCTATGGTCTCATCTTCGCTTCCTTCCCCTGAACACCACCTCTTCTGCCCTTTGGCTGATGTCCTCCGTGAGCATCGTTCTAAGCTCAGAGCTGCAGAAAGAGTATGGTGCAAATTACAAAATCCTACTGACCTTAATATATATCGATCACTTCTCTCTTCATTCTCTGCTAATGTCTCCACTGCTAAACGGACATACTATCACAACAAAATTAACAATTCGCCTAACGCATGCTCTTTAAAACATTTTCCTCCCTCCTTTGTCCTCCCCCTCCTTCATCAACTCTAACAGCTGACGACTTTGCCACATTCTTCATTAATAAAATTACAAATCTCAGTGCACAATTTGCCGCACCACAAACTTTCATACACATCTTACCAGCAAACATATACTCATTTTCATCCTTCTCTCCACTCTCTGAGGCAGAAACCTCTAAACTCATCCTTTCCAATCATGCATCCTACTACTTGTCCGCTTGATCCTATTCCATCTCGTCTCCTTCAAGCCATTTCTCCTGCCGTTGTACCTGCACTCACTCACATCATTAACACATCCCTTCACACTGGTGTTTTTGCCTCAACATTTAAACAGGCTCGTATAACCCCACTTCTTAAGAAGCCAACTCTTAACCCAACTCTTTTAGAGAATTAGACCGGTTTCCCTTCTACCTTTCATTGCAAAAACACTTGAACGAGTTGTGTTCAACCAAGTCTCTGCTTTTCTCACACAGAACAACCTCCTGGACAGCAACCAATCTGGCTTTAGAAGTGGACATTCAGCCGAGACTGCCTCTAAGGGAGAACTGAGGACTTATAAGCAAAACCCAAACAAAAGGAGCTGATGAGTTAATTAATCAAACACAGGGTGAACAAAATGACAATCAGGAGACTAAGTAAAACTAGGTTACAGGGGAACAGATTAACTGAAAACACAAAGAAAACAGTACAAAAACTAAACATAACCCTAACACTTTGATCTTCCAAGCTGTTTAATGGCAGTCAGCAGGTGTTGCAGTTCATCAGTCCAAAAGAAGTGAAATAAAGCTCATCCATCCACAATAAAAAGTGCCTCACACTGCTCTGGGGTGTGAACAAAGGCCTCCTGTAGTGAATCGATGCGTTTTTGTAAGAAAAATATCCATATTTCAAACATAATACTCACTTTAATCTAGCTTGCGCCAACAGTTGTACACGGAAGCAGCTCCGGGGGGATGATGTAAGATGTCGGAGATGTCGTCTGCAACGCTTAGGTGCTCGGGGACAAGCGATCCATTATACGAGAAGAATAAAGTATGGTAGAAAATAGTTAAAAGTGTAGAATTGCAGTGTCTGTTTGCTTATGTGCATCAATCGGAGTGTAAACTGAGAGACGTTGAGGCAGGTGAAAAGCGTTTGGTTAATAGGGAATATTGACCTATTGTGCGTCTTGTTCCTGACAACACATGGTTAATCCTAACATGGTTCCTGACACAACACATACCCCTCCACATGTCACTTTTCTACGTAACCTATGATCACTCTCACCCTCCCGGCTATCTGCTATGGTCTCATCTTCGCTTCCTTCCCCTGAACACCACCTCTTCTGCCCTTTGGCTGATGTCCTCCGTGAGCATCGTTCTAAGCTCAGAGCTGCAGAAAGAGTATGGTGCAAATTACAAAATCCTACTGACCTTAATATATATCGATCACTTCTCTCTTCATTCTCTGCTAATGTCTCCACTGCTAAACGGACATACTATCACAACAAAATTAACAATTCGCCTAACGCATGCTCTTTAAAACATTTTCCTCCCTCCTTTGTCCTCCCCCTCCTTCATCAACTCTAACAGCTGACGACTTTGCCACATTCTTCATTAATAAAATTACAAATCTCAGTGCACAATTTGCCGCACCACAAACTTTCATACACATCTTACCAGCAAACATATACTCATTTTCATCCTTCTCTCCACTCTCTGAGGCAGAAACCTCTAAACTCATCCTTTCCAATCATGCATCCTACTACTTGTCCGCTTGATCCTATTCCATCTCGTCTCCTTCAAGCCATTTCTCCTGCCGTTGTACCTGCACTCACTCACATCATTAACACATCCCTTCACACTGGTGTTTTTGCCTCAACATTTAAACAGGCTCGTATAATATTCCATCTCATCTCCTTCAAGCCATTTCTCCTGCCGTTGTACCTGCACTCACTCACATCATTAACACATCCCTTCACACTGGTGTTTTTGCCTCAACATTTAAACAGGCTCGTATAACCCCACTTCTTAAGAAGCCAACTCTTAACCCAACTCTTTTAGAGAATTAGACCGGTTTCCCTTCTACCTTTCATTGCAAAAACACTTGAACGAGTTGTGTTCAACCAAGTCTCTGCTTTTCTCACACAGAACAACCTCCTGGACAGCAACCAATCTGGCTTTAGAAGTGGACATTCAGCCGAGACTGCCTTGCTCTCAGTTGTTGAAGCCGTAAGAATGGCAAGAGCGGCTTCCAAATCTTCTATACTTATCTTGCTGGATCTGTCCGCTGCTTTTACCTCTCATTCCATCCTGATGATCCGACAATAGCTGCTCGCCTCTCAGCATGTCTCAGACATTTCTTGTTGGATGACGGACCATCACCTTCAACTCAACCTGGCTAAGACAGAACTGCTTGTGGTTTCAACAAACCCATCACTTTATCAAAATTTCACCATCCAGTTAGGCTTATCAACCATAACTAGGTTCTGACATTCAGAAACATGGCTTTTCATATCACTGCTATGCTGATGACCCTCAACTCTACCTCTCATTCCATCCTGATGATCCGACAATAGCTGCTCGCCTCTCAGCATGTCTCAGACATTTCTTGTTGAATGATGGACCATCACCTTCAACACAACCTGGCTAAGACAGAACTGCTTGTGGTTTCAACAAACCCATCACTTTATTAGAATTTCACCATCCAGTTAGGCTCATCAACCATAACTCCTTCAAAAACAGCTAGAAACCTTGGAGTTGTGATTGATGATAAGCTGAATTTCTCAGACCACATTGTTAAAACTGCCCGGTCCTGCAGATTT
>NW_015505690.1:79323-183886 GCF_001515645.1 Sinocyclocheilus grahami
TGTCTGCCTACAAAACCACCACTGGCTCTGCACCCCTTTACCTAAATTCATTACTTCAGAGTTATGTGCCCTCTAGAAGCTTGCGTTCTGCAAGTGAACGACGCATTATTGTGCCATCTCAAAGAGGCACAAAATTACGTCCTTAGCCATATTTAAGAAACTACTAAAAACATATCTGTTCCATCTTTATTTGACCCTCTAACTCTAGCACTTTCTATTCTATTTTAATTCTACTTTATCTATTTATCTTCTTTTTTATTTAAAAAAAACTAACACTAGCTTTCTATTTTTTCTATTCTATCTACTTGTTTTTCTTTGTGTGTGTGTGTGTGTGTGTGTGTGTATATATACTGTATATATATATATATATATATTATAATATCTAAAAAAAAAAAAACTTGCTACGTGTTCTGCGTTAGGCTAACCAAGACTTGTCATTTGCACTTACATATTGTTGCTCTTTTGTTAGTTTTGATTGCTTCTGTTGTCCTCATTTGTAAGACGCTTTGGATAAGTGTTGCGTTTATAATTTTGTTCAGTGTATTTATACACCTTGCTACGTGTTCTGCGTTAGGCTAACCAAGACTTGTCATTTGCACTTACATATTGTTGCTCTTTTGTTAGTTTTGATTGCTTCTGTTGTCCTCATTTGTAAGACGCTTTGGATAAAAGCGTCTGCTAAATGACTAAATGTAATGTAATGTAATGTCTTGTTGCTGAGACCCGCCTTGATATAATGATTGACAGGTTGGGGATGGCTCGGAAAGCATTTTCAAATCCACATTGATTTAATCGACATTATTGCGGGGTATTTAATGAAAATGCAATTGAAACATCTTAAGTGTAAGTGTCAATGCATTTAAGAAAAATAAAAGATTTAAATCACCATTTTTGCTACCATTTTGCTGCACATTTGGCTCAGACTGCATTTTGAAATTCACACTGCATTTAGCTACAATTATCACGCGGTATCACGATGAAGATGCAATCCCATGTGTCCTACCCCTAAGTCTAAATGAATTTAGGGAAAATGGCATTTAAATTATAATTTTGCTACAGTTTTTGCTTGGATATGTTAAACATATCTAATCAATTTGGGTAATACAATTTCATTTTAATTTTGCTACTTATAAAGCATTAAAATATGTTTTTAATTTACATATTAAAACTAGTGTAGGTAATGGCAAATGTAAATTATATAATTTAATTTTCATTTTGCACTAAATGTTGCAAATATGTATGGGAAAATGTACATTTAAATAAAGAAATACATTTTACATATTGCATTGTCATTTTGCATATTACATTTCAAAATGAATTTTGCTACCCATATGCTTCCATATTTTTCAGGGGTAGGGTTGTAGACCTCGGTTCTATTAGGTGTTATTATTACATGCCAGAATATGATCAATTTTGTCAACATGGCATTTCACTTTCCTCGTTGCATTTATCCATTTCACTTGTGCCAGAAAAAAAAATGTGCCAGAAGATCAGGATTCTTTTTTTTGTTTTGTTTTGTTTTTTCTGTGATAAATTTAATACAATTTAAAATATATGGTCTCTCTTCTCTTCCCCTCTTAGACGTCTCAGCCAAGCACTGGCGGTCAGTCTTCATGCAGCAGTGACCAGTCCACCGGCGGCCCCCATATCGGCCGTGGAGTCCAGCTTGCTGTGAAAAGCATTGGGCTTGCGGAGGAGGAGGCAGTGATTGAGGACCAGGAAAATGAAGAGAAGGAGGAAGAAGGAGAGGGAGAGGAGGAGGATGCCCCCATTATGGACTCTACAGTATCCACTGCAACAACCACAGCGGCAACACTAGCTTTTCAGACTCGCCGAAGTGTAGGACGGCCTCTACGCTGGATGGAGCATGTTAAGATGGAGAGGTTAAGGCAGGTGAATGGAGCTGTGCCTAGGCTAGGACATATGTCCCCAACACCGCCCCCTAAAGGCCAGGCCCTGCCTGCCCTCACAGGAAAGGGTAAGTCTGAGGGTGTACTTACTCTAGGCAATCTGAACCATACCCGAGCACGTTTGACCCCCAAAGTCCAGTTTATTTAACTAGTGTTCCCTGGCCCACTTGAAGAGGTGGGCTCAGACACGGTTCAAGATTTTTTAAACAACATATTATGCATGTGAGAGGACCGTGTGTCACCACACCCCAAATGGCTGAAAATAAAAAGCCACAGAGTTAACATTTCTTATGTATTCTGTTATGCTGAGTGACAGTGCTTTTGGTCATGTTTTCTCCAAAACAGTTGCATCATAAAGACATGCTCAGGCCTGGAACATTAAAGTGCAATATGAATGCAACAGGGGAGTGGGGAGGGGGTACAATCATGTTTGGGCATGGTACAATACACCTGTGCCAAGTGCAAGTACATCCTTACTTTCAGAGCTTTCTCAGTATACTGAAATTTACATGTTTAAAGGGTTAGGTCACCCAAACATGAAAATTGAATCATCATTTACTCAACCTTATGTTGTTTAAATGCTGTACAGCCATCTTTTTCAGACCATAAAAGGAGAAATCAGGACAGTTTTGAGGAAATCATGATTAATAAGACGTGACACAAAATACAATCCATGTACTTTATTTCTTCATTTACAGTTTCATTTCTGAATAAACTTACCCATTAATGTCTATTATAGTCTATTATGACTATAATTGCATCGTAATAATAACATTAACCTCACCTAATAAGAGTATTTCTCATTATTAGGTTCATGCCTTGGTAGGAGTAGTTCTGTGGGGGTTCCCCAGCCTCCTCCACGTCTTGAGCCGTCCAACACAGAGCTGATGGTGTTAAATTTGCTGCGTGAACGCCGGGACAGCAGTGGCAGCAACACCAGTTCGGCCTACCTGAGCAGCAGTCGTCGATCCTCTGGCATCTCCCCCTGCTTCTCCAGCCGCCGTTCTAGCCAGGCCTCGCAGTCTGAGCACAACCACCATCGGCATATTCACAATCTCAGTGCCACTGACTCTTATGACCCTATCTCCACTGATGCCTCACGACGCTCCAGTGAAGCCAGCCAATGTGGAGGTGGAGGAAGTTCAGGTGGGATGGTGTATAGTGGAAGTGAAGGTACTGGAGGAAGTGGGATGAGGGCAAGAGGTGTTCTCAACCTCACTCCAGCTCAACATTATAACCTGAAGGCCAAGTATGCCGCTGCTACAGGTGGGCCTCCTCCCACACCCTTGCCAAACATGGAGCACATGAGCCTAAAGACTCGTCTGGCTTTGATGGAAGATAAACAGAACATGGGCCAACTTACACTACCACCACTGGTCAGGCCACGTCGCTGTAGTGATGGTATGCACAATTTACATGGCAGTCAAGCAGTGTACCAACGAAGGGGATTGTACCCTGCTGAAGGTCCAGGGAATAGTGATCGAAGAGCCAGTGACCCTGTGCGTACACGGGATACTAGTGCTTTTGGTTTGCCACAGTTACAGCGTTTCAGCAGTTTAAACAACATGAATTCATTACCCCATATTGCTGGTAATCATTCTTTAGATGGAGAAAATAACAGTCTGAGCTTCCAGAACTACATCTTTCAGAGAAGTCTACACTCGCCTTGCCCTCCCAGAATCATGGAGCAATCAGCACTTGAGGACTTGGCAATGGACCAAGATGGTCTTCTGTTACATGTTGATGTAGACATTCTGCCAGATGACTTGGTGCAGTATCTTCATTCCCAAGACCAAGAATCGGATCACAACCAAGACAACCATAGCAGTGATTCCAGTCCCCATAGATCCAGTTTTGACCAGGGTACTGCAGATTTTCAGAACTTCCTCAACCCACAACAGCAACAGGAGGAGATAGAAGGGGAAATCACTAGTAAAGATATAATGCCTATCCAGTGGAATGAAGTGACCTCTGGTAGTGCTGATGTTTCTCCTCCCAGGCAGCAGTCTCAGAGGTGCAGAAGATGGTCAGACCAGAGTGGCATAGTGAGCAATGCCTTTGGTCGCTTTGGAAACATGGTTGTGCAGCAACAACTGCATACAGAGTTCATGGATCAACACTCAACTCTTTGTAGAGATGGTGTCGAACACATGGCAGGTATGAACGACAGATGCATACATCCAGAGCAGCATCAACAAATTGCAAAGCCATCCCAACAACAGCCCAGGACAAATCCAGGCATTAAGAATGAGTCTTCTTCAACCTCCAAACTGGAATCAAGGCCCAACAACTTTGGTCGACCAGACTTCTCTTATATCTCTTTGGGCCCCCTCCATCCTAGCTGTACCCAGCAAAATCAAACAATAACACATCAAATCAGCACCAACCTTTCGTTGCAAAGACCAGCTAACTGCAGCTTGTCTCCGGCAACACTACTGCCTCACCAGGCCCAACATCCTATGACTCACCCAACTGTCAATAGTGGCCATAGAGGCTTATATCACACACAACCCTACTTCATTCAGCAGGTTATCAATGGTCATAATGCACATTCATGCCAGCAGCAAAGCTTGAGAAATGGAAATGGAACCAATTGCTCTCTTGCAAATCAGGTTTCAGGACTTAAGCTTGAGGCAGAGGATTACCTTCAAACCAACACTTGCTCTTCTATCCAGCGACAAAAGCCTGTGTTTATTGCTAAGTGTTTTGACACGTCAGAGTCCAAAAATTCATCTTCTCATGATACAGGACAGTCATGTTCAATGGAGTCCTTGACAGCTGAGACAGAAACACCTTCTGAGGCCCTTCTGTCCCCTGGGGTTGATCAGGTGACCAGTACAGTAGAAGAAAGCCTTGGTGTCTTAGATAATGTCGGTTTAGATATTTGTTCCATCCTTGAGGATGGTTATGAGCAGGGTAGTGTGGTGTCTGACATCAGTCCCAGTTTTTTCCAGGGACTGTCTAGAACTTCCTCCCGGCTGACTACTCCCCGTGTTTCAGCTTCATTTCATCCAGGCACTAACAACATGGCTATTGGTGACATGAGCTCACTCCTTACCACCCTCGCAGAAGAGAGCAAATTTCTGGCTATTATGCAGTAATCTGTGCACTCCCCCTCCAAAAAATTGTTACGCTGTTATAGATAAGACAAATGTAACAGACTTGTGTATGTAATGTAAAGATGTGGGATGAGAAAGAAAGTTATTGCTTTATATTTATTAAAATAGTTTATTAGGTGATGTTGACAAAGATTTGGTACACAATCTTGAATCTATCTTATCTTCCTAGAGGCAGTGACCAATAAATCCATTCCATTTCTGGAATAGAGGCTATTTTAAAAGCCCTTCTTTTATATCGTTAAATGATTATGGCAGATGGATTCACTGGTCTTCTTTTCATCACATTGAAACAGTATTCTCTGTGTTGTTGTTGATATTTTTATGTTTTGTTGTACATTGTAGCTACAAGTGCATGATAATTTTCTTATCAAGTGTACACAGTGTTCACTAAACTGAGTAGGTTAACTCATTGTATTATGTATCTTTGTTGTTGAGTGCATTGCATACTACAAAAATGGTGTGAATATGCACAGACTTAACTGTCATCAGGTCAAAACAGTGTGGAATATCACTCTTAACAGGCCCAAGTGTCATATTTTGATTATTCTAAATGTATTTTTAAGTGTCTTATATCAGCGATGTTGCAGTGATTATAATATAAGTATACTTACCAAACGTTGTTGACCAATTTTTCCCAACATGGCAATTAAGAGGGACCACTTTGTTGTGTAAGGGTATGACAAAAAGGGTATGACAAGTTGACAAGTGTAGAGCAAAATGCTAGAGCTGATCACTTAATATCTCGATAATATTGACTGTATCCTTGTAAATAAATGTTAATATTTTTCTTCATTTTTTATTTTGCAAAAATTTACGTTTTGCATCATTTTGATCATATTGTTAATGACTGGTGCTGCTGTTAAGCAATGCATTACATGACAAAAAAAAAAGCGTGGTCATTTTAGTCAATCTCAACATGTTGCTTATTGCACAAGTCATTTTTTTAATTTGTGGCCAAAATGTGTTAAAAGCAATGGTATCAATTAATGTTTAAATTTATCTAAATATCTGGAATATCTGTAATATTATTTGTTATCTTGTTTACAACAGTCAGTTGTGTGCTGTTTTTGTCACAGCAGTGCAGTGAATTTGTAGTGAGATCTCATTTATGCCGTGGCTTTTTAGATCAACCTGTCTTTGCTTATCTATTAAAAAACCTCTACCTTCCTCACTTCTGAATTAGGACATTTATAAACACCAAGACGCAACAAGCTCCACTACAGGAGCTAAGAGACTTTTTAGCTGCATTAAAAATATCCTGCAGTTTCTGCCTGCATATGTATAGTTTTTAAAGGTGTACTCTCGTAATTAGGTTCTGTTTTTTTTTGTATGGTTATTTGAAAAATGTCTGTAATTGTGTATTGACATCTTTGTTTAGTTTTAAACACAGAAGTGGTATGACCTATTCCTCTTTAAAAGGACTAGAGGCTTTGAGCCTAAGGTATGTGCCTTATTAATGCTTGTCCATACAAAAGAGACACTGCCATTTTCTTCTTCTTCTTCCTTTTATGTTTCTTTTTTAAGGAATTAAAGAGAAAAAAATGTGTATGGAAAGAGTCCTGTGACTTCACATGTTATATGGAACACTACATTCTGTTGGTTGGGCATTGAGAAATGTAATGTGTAAGCAATGTTAGTTGCTTTGTTGTTTTTAATAGTTATTACATTTGTTTTTGTGCTTGTAAATACATATTCATTCTGTAGACTGTAGTTAAGAGTTTAGGTGGCATCAGGGGTCAGAATTAGTATAAATATCCTACTCTATTAAGAAGGAATCCCTGTGCCCTGTCTTACATTCAAACAGGTGATCAAAATAGAATCACGGTGCCTAGCACCCTTAGACTGGGAACAAAGTCTGAATTCTCTTTTTTATATCATATTAAAAGAAATGTTTGTATGGTTTTAATAAAAAAATAAAATAAAAATAAATGCAACAGTTGTCTTTGCTGGTGAGTATTTGCTATTGATGTACTGTATAAGAAGAGGAAGTTACAGTAAAATACAATATCAGTAGGTGATACTAAACAGTGCTTTAATGCAACATATACGATTACCTTATCTGTGTGCAATATTTAATCTGACTGTTCATTATGCAATACTATTTTCTCTGCTCTGAGCTGAGTTAATGCTTCACATCAGTTCTAACATATTAGTGTGTTGTGCAGTATATAAGCTATATGATTCTGAAGAGACTCTTGATCACATAAATACCTAAGAAAGCTTTTGAAACATTCTTATTTAAATGCATACATCACAATGACTAGTTAATGTCTGCATTTGTACACAATCTTGGACTGATACTGCAGAGGAAATTTAAAATCATGTTGTTCTGATGTAATGATATTTTGAATAGTGTAACTGTGCAATTTTTTTACAACAGGTAAATTAATTGACTTTAGTGTCAGTGACGTTAGTGACTTTACAGATAATGATATTTGTTATGAAATTCAGTTGTTTAAACACATTAAGAAACTTAAAGCAGTGTTCAAATTATGTCAAAGCTCTTAGGGGTTCCCCCCTTCAAAAATAAATAAATAAAAACTATAGTCCTTTTAATATTTCTCAACAAAAATCAATGTAATAGCAAATTTAGCACATTTCTTTTAATCTCTCTCGTCATATTGTTATTTTTGGGTTTGTTTAAATAAAATATGATATTTTTTTCATCTTGTCCTTGTTATCTTTGAGAAAATCTCATAACCTAGTGACTGTTTGTCGGTTCTAAGATGAAAGCTTATTCAATATCAGTTAATTAGGTGTACCAAACAGTCATTAAGCAAAGAAGAATTAAATATCTTACCCATAGGCACAATGATTCCCACTTTTTCCCTCTTCAAATTTCTGAAATCTCCTTTCAGCTTGATGCTTTATTTTTGACTTGTCACGAAAGTTTATCATAAGTGTTTTTACATTTTGCCAGTTTAAGCATTCAAAAGATTTTACCCATTTAAGTGCAGGAAATCACAAAAGATAAAACTAAATTCAGGACTGGAGCACTGTTTTCTGTGTGCGCACGCACCCAAAGCCTGCACAATAGAGAGCCTAGTCTCAGACAGCCAGTGCCAAAAGGTGGTAGAGGCGATTGCCTAGGGGCAGCGAGGTTGTCGATTCAATTTTTAGGTGTGTTCAGCTGGAAGCATATGCCTTTGTATTAGGGATTTCCTGGAACGCCATATGATGTATGGCTTCGTTGAGTTATGGATTTTGCACTTATGCACTAAGTTTTTCTCCAGTGTAGATTAGTTTTTTTCTATCTCTCAGTGAATGTATAAGATTTCCTGATAAAAAATTTCAATTTTTTTTTGTCAAAGATTTTTAATCATAATTTACTTGATAATAAATCCTTAGACCTTTCTAAACATTTATAGGTATAGGCCTCCTACATGTTAACAGGTCATGCTGCAGTTTTATGTATATATTGATAATGATCATTATCAATAATTATTGTTTTGTTTAACAATAATCAGAATTAGTCATATTGATATATATATAAAAAAACATTTTTGGCCAAATAGTGCAGCCCTAAAACAGCCACAACAAACTCAGTGTTCTTTATCATTTTTGGTAAATAAAGAAAAAGTTAGTCTGAAAACCTTTCTTGTTACAATTCAGATTTTGTTGTTACAGTTCAGATTTTGGAATTCACTTAATATTGCCTCTCAGAATAGTCATCTCGTAACGCAAGTCTTACACGCTGATGCTATTTTTTATTTATTTGAAATGAAACAATGATAGAGAGATTGATCATTCATGATAGAAAGTGAAGTTGTGGTTTAAATGGAATCCAAACGGTATCTTTCCGGAGAGAAAAAAAGGATGTTTTGAATGCTACATACATTATATTTATTGCTGTAGTAGGCTATTAGTACTTGTTTTATAAATGTAATGATGCCCCTGTCATGATCACAGACAGACTTGTCATATGAGGAAAAATTGTGCCACATTTAGTGTGTTACGTTAAATAATTTCTCCAATACAGTAGGTGCCGATAATGCACCTTAACATTAGTGCTACCCGCCATAAAATCGAAGAAGATCTGTTCTTGACTATGGATGTATAGCTTACATGTCAGCAGCAGAATCAAACCTCAAGGAATTAGATGTATTGCAACCTCAGGCCCTGAGAATCTGTAGTGGGGCTTTTAAATCATCTCCGGTATCATCAGTTCAGGTGGAAATAGGAGAAATGCCATTAAGAATTAGAAGAGTAAAATTAATGATGGCATACTGGGTCAATCTCCAAGGACAAAATGAAAAACATCCTGTCAAAAGCGAATTAAAAGAATGCTGGGAACACAATGAAACCAATTTTACAAGTTTTGGGTGGATAGGTGATGCTAAAGCAAGAAATATAGGATTACATCAATTACAGTACAGTAATACAGTATCAATTTCCTCAATTCCTCGCTGGTTATTCCCCTTGCCAACTGTTGACCTTAGTATACAGCAGGACCTGAAAGACAATTCTAATCAACTCCCGATATGGTATATAGTCCAGAAGTATTTTGTCAGTTTGGCAGATATATTGGGATGACCATGGAACGGGTAGACATTTGTATAATATACAAAAAACAGTTGATGCTGGGAGAAAGGAGAGTAGGAATCGAAGGGAAGGAAATATCATTACACGCCTTAGAATTGGACATACTGGACTTAATAGTACATTATATAGAATTGGTAAGCACCCAACTGGGGAATGTGTAAACTGTAATCACCAAGAAACAGTTGAACATGTACTACTTCAATGTGTAAAATACAATAATGAGAGATATCGCCTTATTAAGTCAATGAAGAAAGTTAAACACCATGACTTTTCCTTGTCAGGTTTATTGGGGAAATCAGCTAACAAGATATATGATGATATTATTAAGTTTATAAAAGAATGTGAATTAAGTAAGAGAATATAAATAATATGTTTATTGTTATTTATTAAGAAGAATGTTTTTGTTAAAGGGGTTTTTATTTTATTTTTTTGGCCCTTTCCCCTCTTTCACCCATCATATTGCATAAATCTTGATCCACACTCCAGTCCAGTCGGTGGCGGTAATGCACCTATTATTTGGTTTGCCAACCACCAATAAAACACCAAAGAAGAAGAAGAAGAAGACAATTGAAGGAGAAGAAATTCTCTGAAGTTGTTAATGCAGGCACTAGAGAGCGCACGCGCTCCACTTCGCTCTAGCCCTCCTCATAATCTCACTGCAGAAGAAGAACACAGCGGACCGCTTCTGAAACAAAATGGCCGATGTGGAAATGGATTTACGGAGCAAGAGGCTTAATAACGGGTATGAGCACGTGCGTTGTATGACACCATCAACAACGCATTTAAGAGCTTGGATGGGGGTGTTTTAGGGAAAGGGAACAGATTAGGTCAGGGTTGTGTTGTTCTTAGATTTTGCTGTCTATTTTTTCCTGTTCGGCTAGTGTTAGCGTGCTAATGCTAAATGTTCTTATACAAGGAGCCAGTTGTCAAGATTCATTTTTTAGAGGTGATTTTCGTTGGTTTTGTTAACTCTTTAGTTTTAAAATCTTTGAACTGTGGCATACCACACCCTGCGTGTTTAAACATTTTATTTGGTTAACGTTAGCTTCTTAGTAAAGTATCGAATAGTCTTCATGTGTCATGACCAACACGCTCAATTCGTTGGTTATCTATCCAAAATTACTGTCAAATAGATCATAAAAGTAATCTAATTAGTCATCATAGACCCTAGGCACATTAACATACCTACCTAGATAAATTTGTTGGTGAGTTGTATTGTCAGTATTTGTGTCCTTGTGAAGAACACCGTGTTGCCTTGAAAAAACACAACAAAACCTCTGCATGTTATTTGGTGCCTAAATAAGCGCAAAACAAATTTTTAAATGTCTGTGATGAGAAAAAAAAACTGAAATGTGACCCCTGTTTCTTTTTACATTAAGTTTTACTGGTTCTACATGTTAATGTGCTTGTCATTTATCTTTACAGGCCAGAGGATTTAGAGAGGCCAGAGAAGAGTGGGAATGAGGAGGAAAATGGTGACATGTCTGGAGAGGATGAAGAGGAGGTTGAGGAAGAAGCGGCGGTGAATGGAGAGAAGCAGGACAGCGGTTCCAAACACCACAGCAGTGGCAGCAAACACAAGAAAAAGAAACACAAGCACCGTAGCAAGCACAAAAAACACAAACATACGTCTGAGGAAGATAAGGACCGCAAAAGGAAACATAGACACAAACATAAGAAGCACAGACGCAAAGAGGAGCCATCCTCCTCACCATCTGGGGCCATCAACAGGAGGGCTGTGGATGGCTCTCCATCACTGGGCAGTGCAACCCTGGATGACAAGGCACTTCTTGAAGACCTGGAGAAACAAAGAGCACTGATTAAAGCTGAGCTGGACAGCCAGCTGATGGAGGGGAAGGTTCAATCAGGAATGGGCCTGATTCTACAAGGTTACAATTCTGGCTCAGAAGAGGATGGAGTGAAACAGCGGGCACGTAATGGGGAGCAACGGCAAAGAACCAGTGGGGGCAGAACCCGCTCACCTAGGGACCAGATAAGCAGGGGGGTTAGATCCAAACGGGACTCAACGGACACCAGCAAACCAAGCGTTAAACGGCGCAGCCGCTCTCTCTCGAGAGTTGGTAAGGATGCTAAGCTTGAACGAATGACCAAAATTGTGAAAGAGACTGTTAAGGAGCGTAGCAAGTCCAAAGAGAAAAAACGCTCCCGGAGCAGGGACAAATCCAGGGAGCATTTGAGGAAATCCCAGTCTCCGTCTACAAGTAGACGCTCTGCGGAGAGAAAGTCAGACCAGAAGGGACGTTCTGATCGGCGTTCCTCTCCCCATATAGATGAGAAGCGGGAACAAGTCACACCGAGATCAAACTCACGAGGACGCAAGAGCCGGTCACGAGATCGACGATCTCATTCTAAAGATGCCCGGCTGGGTCGCTCGGAGACGGACAGAGAAAAGAGGCCTGGAAAGTCTCCGTCCAAAGACACCTCATCTGGGAAAGAGAATCGGTCTCCTCATCAACGTCGAGCTCTTAGCCCTCAACGTCGACGCAGTTCCTCCCCTCGCCATAGGGACCGCCAGCCCAACCAGCCCCCATCGGGTTCTGCAGACCGGAGTTCTAAACTGAGCCACTCGCCGTCTAGAAACCGGTCACCAGTCAGGAGAGGACAAAGTCGCTCAAATGAGCGCCGGAGAGATTCCCCCTCCAGGTACACATCAGCACACCGTTAAAGATTTAAAATGAACATTTTGTCCTCATTCATTTACCCTCATGTTGTTCCAAACCTGTATGACTTTCTTCTGTAGCATACAAAAGAAGATATTTTGAATAATGTCCATACACGTCTGTAGGGTCCAGTTTTATTTGGAGCATCTTTTATGTTCCACAGAAAAAAGTCAGTCATACAGGTTTGGAATAACATAAACATAACATAACAATAACATATATTTTTTGGTTAGCTAGTAGCAGATGAGAAGTGTTTGGGGAACTTGTTTGTAAACAGACATTATTGAGGTTATTTTTGGTGACACTAGTGAAAGAAAATCAACAGTTTGACCAATATGGATTTTTTGATGCATAGATATTTAAAGACATATATATATATATATGATAAAAAGATGCACATACAGTAGTTAAATTTATATTTTTTATGGAATTATGAAATTAGAAAGTGCAAATACTATTCAAATACTTTGAAAATGAGTCAATATTAAAATTAACTTGATTTTTTTTTTTTTTGTTAAATATGATTTATATTAATATCACCCTGCAGCCCAAGACTGGTTGCCCACTGAAGCTAAGCAGAGTTGAGCCTGGTCAGTACCTAGATGGGAGACCTCCTGGGAAAACTAGGTTGCTGCTGGAAGTGGTGTTAGTGAGGCTAGCAGGGGGTGCTCACCCTGTGGTCTATGTGGGTCCTAACACCCCAGTATAGTGACGGGGACACTATTATGTCAAAAAGCACCATCTTTTGGATGAGACGTTAAACCGAGGTCCTGACTCTCTGTGGTCATTAAAAATCCCAGGATGTCCTTCAAAAAAAGAGTAGGGGTGTAACCCCGGCATCCTGGCCAAATTCGCCCATTGGCCTCTGACCATCATGGCCTCCTAACCATCCCCATAACTGCTGATTGGCTTCATCACTCTGTCTCCTCTCCACCAATGAGCTGGTGTGTGGTGGGCATTCTGGCGCAATATGGCTGCCGTCGCATCATCCAGGTGGATGCTGCACACTGGTGGTGGTTGAGGAGATTCCCCCTTTCTATGTAAAGCGCTTTGAGTGCCCAGAAAAGCGCTATATAAATGTAAGGAATTATTATTATTATTATTATTATTAATAATAAATATGATTAATATTTGAGAACTTCTTGATTCTATAATCCTGATTTTTTTTTTTTGTTACAGTGTTATATTTGTTACACTTTTTGTATAAAGAATAAAGAAATTAAACATACACGAATATGACACAGGTCAACTGGAAACAGCATAGTTAGAGCATAGTTTTGAGTGGTTGCAGTGAAGTCATTTGAAAAGGCTAGAAGGTGACAGTTATATTTTCATAGTTCTTGTCTTGACCGAATGGGATGGTTGCAAACGTACATTCAGAGATCAGAGTTTTGTTTGTTTACCTCTAGGGGTTTTCGTGTTTGTTGGCTGGAGTGATACTGAGAGGATCAGAGCTGTTTTTAGATATCAAGTTAAAGAACTTCCCGCTCAATGGGAATTGCCCTGATTTTGCCATTGAAGGAACCTAACATTTGCTTTCATTTATATTGCTTGGTCTATTATGTCTTGAAACAGCCTGGTCCTAAATTACAATTCTAAGATTGTAGGGTCATATGCTTGTCTTGCCTTTTTTTATTCCTTGTAAGTTATCATCTTAATAGGTTGCAGGGCGTTTATAATGACAGGTGGAGCTTAATGTACCTGAGTGCAACAGGTTTCCTGTGTGATAAACTGCTTGGCGTCAAAATTGTTGACTGTAAGATTGGACTATTTAAGGTGAATTGTTGTTCTATACATATGCTTATAATTGTTGGTTACAAAAATGGCCTAGGATGAAATAATTTATCTAGCAAATGCTTCATGTCTCTTAGGAAGCGTCCTCGTGTGGATGGAGCTGGGAGATCATGGGAAACGAGTCCAGCGCGGCGCAGAGTGAGCCGCTCACCACTCAGACGTTGGTCTATATCACCACGGCGACAGTCTCGCTCCTCACCCAGAAGACGAAGTCGATCGCCCCTGAGACGCAGGTTAGACACAGTGAGGAATACTGCTATAAACTATGGATGCTCATTTAGGTTAATTTTATGCTCGTTATCCAAACATTAACCACTAACTGATAAGATTAGAATATTAAATTAGTTTTTAATAAAAATAGAATGGCCAAGTGACTCTGAGACCTATTAAAAATAGAAACAAATATTTTTCATGGGTTTATTTTAACATGTGCAGGGGCAGCATGCAGAACAACTACCTGCAACAACAGAACTGGATTCTTCCATTGTCAAATTGTGGTGCACCTAGGGTTGGGTATCGTTTGGGGGGTTTTTTCGATACCGTTGCCAAATCGATACTTTTAAAACGGTTCCGGTGTCTAAGCGGTGCCTGAACCGATACTATTTTTGTAGAATAACATCTTTAAAAATTCCCCCAAAAATGTATGGATTGGCCATTAGAATAGAAATAGAATAGAGAGTGCAAATGTTAGAGGGTCAAGTTTTTTTAATTAAAAAAACAAGCAGATAAAATTAGAAGTAGCATTAGAATAGAGAGTGCTAGAGTTAGTGTCAAATGAAGATGAAAGCAGGGTTCGTACGGTCATGAAAAACCTGGAAAAGTCATGGAATTTTAAAACACCAATTTCCAGGCCTGGAAAAGTTTTGGAAAAATAAATAAACCCAGAAAGTTTTGGAAAAGTCATTGAAATCTATTTCACAAAAATCTGTATAATAGAATTGTGTTTAATCAGGTCCTGAATTTCGGTGCGGGATTGCGCATAGGCTATATCGCATAGTTTTACTCATTCCCGCAGCTTTTGACTTTAAAATTATGGATATTCACACATTTATTCAATAGCCTATAGCATGTAGGTTTGATGAGTAAATAATCAAACCTACAGACTGAGTCCAGTCCACACAGACTGATCAAATCAGTCATTTGAAAACAGCGTGAGTGATTCAGCTGTACGCGTCTTCTCTCTTTTACTTTTTTTTTTTCAAACGGCTTCACATCGGCGCATCTTGTCTGCGCTACAAGAGCCGCTGCGATACAAGACTTTCACTCGCGTTTCGGGACAGTTGACAGAATAGTCACTTGCCTAATCGGGTCATTGTTGCATCGTCAGAAAATTTTATTATTTATTTGCACGTCTTTTTAAGCCATTCGGTACTCGCGCACTCCAGAGGCGGTGTGCAGTCACATCTAAAGTGCGCTCGTGCGTATACGAGTATTGAGGTTGCTACCAAATAAACTCAGCAGAACCCTGCACGGAATCATAGCCTATGTTTGATCAATTTAGCCTTCTCAAATCATCACCACTTGACTAAAATAAAATCTATAGGCCTATATAAAATGCTAAAAAAAAACAATGTTAGTTTAAATGGTTAACTTAGATATATGTGTGCTATTAGGAGCGTATCCAATCGTTTGTGCAGAGAAGCTAAAGCGCACTTTGCAGGATATGGAGTCGCCAGCACGATCACTTATATTTTTTTCTTATAACAGTGGAAACAACCAGTCATTTTTGCTCATAAAGGTAAGAGTAATACATCATTCGGGACTGTTAAGGGTCTACTTTTATTTGTGTGCACTCACAAGATCAGCATTGTGCTTTTTTAGAAAACAAACAGGATACGCTTTCTGCTGTCTCGGTCTTGAGCAGGAGCGCTTCACAAAAATGAACGGAAACCCTGCAAATATTTTATTTCCCCTGGAGTATTCATCATGGTAATTACTTGCTGGCGTTTTGCGGCAAGCTTTGCGTGCGCTTTAACATGGAACTCTTCCAGCACTCGCTGCTGCTGGACACTAAACACCATCCGAGCCACTCTTGACAGTCACGGTAGCATGGTCTCGTGTTGTTTCCACCAGCGCGGCAAGTCTTTGTCATCACCATAATAATTGATGGATATCTAAAATATAAACATAAGGAGGAAGCAAGCCTGATGCCTGGCCCGTGTCTGAGCTATGACGTGAAAATTGTCCCGAAGCCATACATAAGTTGGGGCCATTGGGCTCGGGCTGAAATGCAGGGCTCTAAAGCGCAGCTTGTTGCATTTAAGCAGCAAAAATACACACAAAATGACACCAAAATGGCCATCCTGGCCACACAGTTAAATAAATGATAATATTCAGTGATGTGAAATGTGGAGTAAGATCTGGCGCAGTTGCAGCTTGTACTTATTACTAAAACAAGAAAGTAAGGACTCAGCTGCTTGGATTGAGCTGGGCAGGTCATTCCACCAGGAGGGAACAGTTAATGTAGAAGTCCATGAAAGTTTTATCATGGGTAGAATGCAAAATGCTTCAATACAAGCATTTCAGTCAAATGTAATTTATGTAATATTTCAAAACTTTAACCCACTTGGGAAAATCAACCCATGGCAACAGTTTAAAAGTAGGCCAGTTTTGTGGAAAAAATGCGGACTTGGCAACCCTGCATCCAACAAGAGCTATCAGAGTCAGCTTTGACTGATCACAGGTCGAGAATAAGGAGAGATGACTGACAAGACCATGCTGGAGTATTTGCTGCTCAACAGATCCTGAGCTCATTGACAAAAATCTGATCTTGTAAGATGTGCTCCCTTTACACAGAGTGCGTGTGATCGCGATATCGAAAGTGAAAGTAAATGGCGCAAACGCTCATTCAAAAATATTTAAATACACCGCATCCTGAGAGCGGCTCCCTGATGCGCCAAAATTATACACAATATTAGAATGTTTAAAGGAGTGGACATGAAAATCGCGGGAGCGAAACATGTTGTGGGAGCAGGCGGCAATGGTCAGAGATTCTGTGGGAGGGGAATTAAGAAAACAGCCGAATCCCAGACATTTTGGGCAATTAAGAAATCCCGGCCGGAATCAAGTGTAATTACTGCTCCTCGGATGCTCTCATTTCCCCGAGTTGTGCTTTTAAGTCGGAATGTGAAAACAAATACATTTGTATTATTAGAGCTTTCCAACTTGAGTTCACGTGCATTTTCTCAGTCGGGAAATTATTTTTCACGTGCGGTGCCAGTGATGATGCTGTCCGTTTCGGAAAACCAGAGGACAAATATTTCAATCGATCGCTCAGGCATGGCACCGAAATCTGCGTTCGGATTCGGTTATAGTACATACCGGTTACATAGGTACCGGTGCCATATTGGTACCGGGTTTCAGTACCCAACCCTAGGTGCACCTACAGCACTTCTGAGAACAGAGAAAAACTAAATCTAAATTTAAAAAGTTTAAATACATAGGACTACACTAAATATTTTTCACTCAATTAACAAATGAAGATACAAAACGAAAACACACTGACTAATGCCATGCGCTTTGAAGAACCGGGCGTTGTCTTGTTTTTTTTCGTCAGACATAAACATAAATAGCAGACCTATCGGTGCACAACATGTCCAGTGTTTATTTTTTTTAAAAAGTAACATGTCGACTTGCTTTGGGGGTAGTCTGGAGCACAGCCTGTTAACTGTTAGACCCGTTGCAGAAAATGCAGGTTTCTACAGCGTTGAGTAGAGGTCGACTGATATGGGTTTTTCTCTGGCCGATGCCGATATTTAGAAATCAGGGCTGCCGATGGCCGATACATGATGGCGATTTTTGTGGCGGTTTTTTTTTCTTCTTTTTTCTCCCCCTTCATCTCATAAAAGTGAGTTTGAGTTAGGGCTGGGCGGTATATCGAGTTTTTTTACGATATATCAATATTTTCTTGATAAGCGATTCGATATGAGGCAATACCGTTTATATGGATATACAGTAGTTTGATACGAGCGCATCTGAAAATATAGCGGAGGACACCGACTGAGCTGCTGCGGAGAAAGTGCATAATCCAGCCTGTTCTAAACATGTGACAAGCTTCATATTAAGGCCTTTAAAAACTGGTAAGACATAGTTTATACTAGTTTAGTTTCGCATATTAGTTTAAGTGTCTCGGCCCGTCATATGCTCTGACAGAAAGGCTGCGTGTGCCGCTGACAGAGACATAGGCTACTCGCGCTGTTTAATGTATTTGAGATGTGCTGTCTTCCTGAATGCATAACTTGCATTTCACAGGTATATTCTCTATCTGTAAATGTTAGAAAGCCATGGAAATATTTCCATTTTTCTGTCAGACGTGCATGAGCCTTCTGCTTTGGGGTTCTCCGCTAAACTTCAAACAGACTTCGGTTAACGAGCGCCACCGCGCGCATGCGCACCAAACAGACAGAGCTAAATTAAATAGGACCGCAATAATTCTGACTCAAATATTTTGCTGAAATATTAGAAGTTGGACTATAAATGTGACATGTAGAATTTTAAACCTACAAGTAAGTCTATTTTTATGATAGCACTGACTGTAAAGTGACTGTAATGGGTTAATCAAAATAGCCTAACACAACTCTGTGCTTTTGTTCTAATTTATTTTCATTTTTAGTTTAGTGAATTTAACATCCACTTTTAATGCCTTATTTATGTTTTTAGATTGCAATGTTACAATGTTAGAATGAAATGTGATTTTAACCCTTTTTTGCACGTAATATAAAGGCTTACGTGGTTACATTCACTGTATTTGTTTTCATAGCCTTTAATATGTATTATTTTGTTGGACAACATTGGGCGGTAAGTGAAATAAAAAAAATAAAAATAAAAAATATATATATATATATATATATTAAATATTGAATATATTTATATATTATATATTTAGTATTTAATATATATATATAATAAATACAGATTTTTTTTAAAATCCATATACAAAAATGAAAATACAGAGATATATGCCATAAATCGCAAATCAGCCAAAAAATACAGAAATATGAATTTTTGCCCATATCGCCTAGCCCTAGTTTGAGTAAATTATTATTGCAAGCTACAAGATAGTAGTAGTAGCCTAATTCAGAGTAATAATACATGGCTCAAATCTTAAGCACCTTATCAAAACAGTTCTGAAGCATGCTTTTTGTTTATGTTTGCTGACAGACACCAGTGTTTCCCACAGACTTGCAAATGCAAATTAATTATCTGCCAGCAGGAGGCGCTGTTGGAGCGGGAGGTATAGCGGTTTCCCCGGTAATGGCTGTAATCTAATAAACACTGTGCTCACAATCGCTACTTTGTCAGGCATTACAGGAAAGACAAAATGAAAATGACATCGAAGCTTTTCTGAAGACGGTCGGTTCTTTTCAAAAATACATTCATATAAAAACACCCACGCTGCATTTTAATTTTGAAATGCTCAGTTTATTCAACAAAGTATAAGCCTTTTGGAAAATCTATTTACTCAATGTATGGGAAACACTGGACACTGCTATAAGTCAAATGGCCAAGTGATAACAAAAATGAAAGAGTTCACACATATTACACAGCCCGCTGCTCATAACTGCTTAGAGTGCACTGGCCACAAGCGATGACATCGTGGATGCTTTTGTTAGACCTACACACACATTTCATGAGGAAAGTTAACATGCATCTTATAATCAGCCTAGAAGTTTTGTCTGAACTGCATGCGTTTCTACTTTCACATGCAAATGACTTGTTGCACTTAGGAATATGATAACTTTCCGGCATCAATTCTTGTAGGATAAAACGTAATTACGCTTTCGAAACTGTCTGTTTTGCCCTGCCATCATTAGCTGAAGCTGTGTGTGAACAAGAAGTGGCTGCAGAGTGTGAGTTGCTATATATATATATATATAAATTTTGGGTGATTGATTACGAGGGTAGCGCACTTTGCACGTTTTCTAGGCCATAATCCATTTAGAATTTGAATGCATTCACTCATGGATTCACTCTCTGATAACCATTTATCCAATTTTGCCACTTGCCATTATGTTGCATGTACCAATTAAGTTAACTAAGTGAAAGTGGAACAGGTGCTTGCTCAGTGAAATGTATCTGTAGTCACGTGCCTACATGCCCTGTAATTTAAATATATATATATATAGAGCATATTTTTTTTCTTAATCATGCAGCAGACTGGTATTAATTGGTCAATTCCTATTTTAAACAGTCATTATGAGCGTCACTATTATGAACTGTAGTGTTTGTCACTGAATCTCAGTTCAGTGTGATAGTGCTGTTAGTTAATTGTGTAATTAACTGTTCTGTTTTGGCAGGTCTGCTGAAAGGGACCGGTATGGCCGCTCCAGACCACGACGATCCACCTCTAGAGAGCGTGAGAGGAGGAGGCGGCGGCGAAGTCGGGATGAAGACAAGTTCAAAGGCAGTCTGTCAGAGGGTATGAAAGCAGACAAAGACTCCTCCTCTGAAGAAGTGTGAGTAATAGTGCTATTTTCAAGGCTTGAACCTACTGAGGATGCATATGAGTAGTGATGTCAAAAAAGTTATAATCTGTTGACTCGATAGTTATTAAAAAATTAATAAATTGACTGATGGTGATACTGAGAACCAAGTCAGTTTGGTGGTACCTGCTCGCTGTCTGAAAGCTGACTGCTTTTGCATGATCACATATGTGTACATGCATATGTGAAGAAAGCTTGTGCCTGCACGGTTACAATGTCTCCTGGACATTTTCATCAAGAGAAATTGATTTGACTGACTGTGGGACTGGACCAAAAGCAAACGAAAAGCATATTCATGTCAAAATATATAGGCTTTGCTGCATTAACATTTGAAGAATTTATTGATAAACTAGTGATTTCTTTGTTTTCGGTTTAAGAGATTAAGTCGGCAACTAGTCATCTCTGCAGCACATTTCGTTCGGATGACATAATCTGAGAATATTTGTTTTCCATTTGAATTGGTTCACTTGAGAGTAGACGTTTCACTCTCTAAAGATATGTTTTTCATGTCTGTAAGGCAAGTATAATGGCGCACCAGCGCCTCCATCTGTCATGCCGTGAGCGCGCTACTGTTCACCTTTCACACTCCGCACAGACACTTGAATAGTGCACATTTTTCTAGGTTAATATTAGATTAAGCGGCCATGTAAAGTTGCTGCTACCAACATATTTCAGATAAGCCATATTTGAGGTTGATGAATGATTTGGAATTTTCGAACATTTGGATGTCCTTTCCCGATATACTCTGGATAACCATAAAGACCAGACGTCACGGACTGCGTGGATTTAAAAAAAAAAAAAAACTTTTCTGTGACTAATAAAATTTTGGTAGACTAAACCTCTTCTCGCCTATTTAACTATTATTTATTTATTATTTTAACTGTTATTTATTCTACAGGTACCTACAACAGCTAAATAAGCAAAACATAAAAATATATTTATCAAGAAAATAAGTATAACAAACAATATGAAACGCATGACTTAGGCATGGGCCGGTATGAGATTTTGATGGCATGCTAACCTTAAGCAAAAATATCACGGTATCACGGTACTGTCATTTAGGGCTGTGTATCACCAGCAAAGTCACGATACATGACTGCATTGAATTTCACCTCAGCAGAATTTAGAAAAACAGCTGTTTATTAAACACTGCATACTATAGGGCCATTGCTAACTATTGGCAGAGCAGGCAGTTGACCTCTGCATTATGAAGGGCCTCCATAACTGTACCACAGTACAATATAGGTAATGCCATGTGTTTCATGTTTACATTGTGCACTCCCCACCAGGTACAATATTCTGATTGTTTGCATCTTTTTTTAAGCCCATAAATAATCATGTACTCGTTCTAATACATTTATATTGTAATGTACTCATTCTAATATATTTAAAAAATCATTTACGTTGCTAGTAGGTTATCATTGCACAAATTACAATTAAAAAAAAAAAATTAGTAGAGTTCTAAACCAACGGTCTGTCTTCACTGTATCTATAGCACACACTGTCAAGGCTGATTTATGGCTGATTTATACTCGAGAGTCAGCAAGTTCACTTTGAGTGCGCGCGACGTCGTTACGCGTGGCGGTGTGCACAACATTTTTTGTAACTTTCCTCGCAGCTCCGCTTCCGAAGATGCACGAGTTCAAAGCAACTCTAGCCGAACAGAAGCAGTTTGATGTTAAGTTAAGTGCAGTCACACACACAGATCACGTTGCGGCCGAACTCAGACATTCAGGAACAAACTTTTTAGCGCTGCCCCGCAGTTTTATCAACTAAATAGCTTAATCGCTCAAGAGCTACATTATCTTTCTCAACAAGGAGCTGGTAACATCAGTTTCTAAAGGAATTAAAGCCACAGCTTTACTGTTAATAGAGAAATGCGGCAAAACGGTGGTAATTCATACATACACCGCCTCCCTCTCTCTCTCTGTCTCTCTCTCTCTCTCGGTGTCGTAAATGAACTGTTGATGAATCACACTTTTCTGAGGATAGAATATTGAAGTGGAGATCACTAAACTGCAAGCTAAGCGGTGTTTTCAGAAAGCAAGCGCGTTTATCCACAGTGGAGAGAGAGCGCGTGCACATGGTTGCCAGGTTGACAAAGATAATTGGCACATTTAGCAGATATTTCTGTATTGCACAAGTGTAAAGCTCTGTTTCGGGGATTACGTCTCTTTATATCAGGCAACCCAGTTGTGTTCCTCTGCGGCTAGATTATTAACAGATGCTCTATTCATTCTTTTTTAGAGACCTCACACTTTTCTACTCAATTTTAAACGTTGTAAAATTAAGCGTGGTCCACTGCTGCACACGTGCCACAGTATCGATACAGGGACAGCTGTATCGATACTCGTATCGTCAAATCTCTGTGACGATACATTGTCGTATCGATATTTTGAACACAGCGCTACTGTCATTACAGCTCTAAAATGTGCTATTTTTAAATGACTGGGTAAAAAACATAAAACATTTTCCGCTGAACAAAATATATTTTTTTGAGCAACACAGAATATTAGGAACAGTAGAATTTGTTTATTTTTCTTTGATTTGTTTCCTAAAAAGAAGAACAATAGAGACTGACATCTTTATTTAACCTAAATCTGTAATTACGGTTATTTAATTTGTTATATAATTCATATACGGACAGATTGTTACTTAAGTAAAAGTACAGAAGTACTTGCTTTTAAACATACTTAAGTACCAAAAGTAAATTTCATTTTTTATGTCAATGTTTTATTGTTGTACGTAATACTTGCAATACTTCTGATGCTTGAAGTATCTTTGAATAAAGAGCTTTTAGCATGTTACAGACCTATGTGAGATTGTAGTGATCTCACACAGCTCTGACAGTGTGTGCACATATCTATGTGTAGCCATTCATCCACATTTGAACAGAGTGGACAGTGAAATCCTGTAAACACAGACTGATAAGGAAGAAAATAAAAAATCAAACCTGCTTTAAAACCCAGCAACACAACTGTAGCTGTACAACTTTACAACATCAACACTGCTTTAACAAAAAAAGCAAAACAGCAAGACTTATGACATAAAAACAAACATTTTAAATTCTGTCTAATCGCTCTCACTGTACTTTAATGTCACACACAGAACAGTCTGTGCAGTGCTGCTTCAAGTTCAACACCTATTGTGTTTTATTAGGAGACGCACAACAGTTCTTCTGTGGCTTTATAGGTAATATTTTCACTTACACAATTTAGCAAAATCAGACAATATTGTGTCTAATATATACCACAATATTAACTTCTTATTATTGAATTGTTGTAAAGAAATATCACATTTGTAACTCAGTGTTCAACAAATGCTGGGAAATCTCTTCATGTAGCTCCAAGAGTGATTACTGATAAACTGTCTGAAAAAGAAAGATATTCAAGTTTTAGAGAAGAAAAAAATCACCCACTGACTTTCAAAGCTGCTATATAATAACGACTTTTTACTTCGAGGACCTTGATAGAAATGTAGTGGAGTGAAAAGTACAATATTTGTCTTTCAAATGTAGTGAAGTTAAAGTCATAAGTTCCCAGAAAAAATAATACTCAAGTAAAGTACAGATACTCAAAAAGTGTACTTAAGTACAATACTCAAGTAAATGTACTTAGTTACTGTCCGCCTCTGTTCTGTTCTGACTAGCTTTATGAAATTATACTACATGCCTGAACGAAGCAAACAGCAGAAGCTCTGAATGAGACGCATATTCACTTTCTAACAGCAGGAGGCGCTTCTCAAACACCAGATACAGTGTTTCCTTGGTTACCGCTGTAAACAAAGCAACACTGCGCTGAAACACTGCTTTAATATGAACTATACAGAGACGAGATTAAAGAAAATTAATGCCTACGCATGACAAACTATTTCCACATTTTCCCAATGAAATTACATGAAGATATATACAAATTAAATCTTTCTCCAGCTCTTTCTCATACAAACACACGCACATACAGTATAGACTCTAGGGGTGGGAATCACCAGTGGCCTCACGGTACGATATTATCACGATACTTGTGTCACGATACAATATTATTGCGATTTTTAAATATATTGCGATATATTGCAATTTATTAACTTTTTCCAACTTCAAATTATGTCCCCAAAGGAAAACTTTGACAACATCTGTTTTAACTAAAAAGAAACATTTCTCAGTTTATCTCACTTCAGTTTTATTGTTGCAGTGCAAAATGGGATTGTCAAGCAGACAAACTGACCAACACTTTCATGAAAACCTGTCATAAATGTTGTATGCACCTGGCAAACTCAACTATTTGTATTACAGTCTACTATTTGTATTACAGTCTAATCTAGTCCACCTTAATTAAATGTGAACAGGTATGCACTGCTGTGCTACTACAGGTATTTTGAACAGTGCAACTTGAAATTGTACTAAAAACTTGTGCAGACCCTTCAGCAGTTGGGGCATTTGAAAGTAAAGTATTTCAATTTCAGTTTACCACTCTAAGAAATTATGCTTTAAAAACAACCTAGTTTGGGTCATTTTGGCAACCCAGCACTGGGTGAGAAAGGGAACAATATGTTGGAAATTTTAAAAAATCACCATGAATTACTACAGTAAAACATAGGCAACAGTAAAAGTCTAATTAAAAGGTGAACATTTATAAGCAAAATGGACAAAAATAAGCAGGTATAAAATCATGAATATGTAAGAAAAAGTGCAACAAACGATTAAAATAAAGCTCATACAATTAAACAATTGCATTTTAAAAGCTTTGTAATACAATTTAAGGACATATATGATCAGTTATGTTTATTTTTATTTTATTTGTTTTTTCCTAATAAAGGGCACTATATATGGCCAAAACCATCAGGATGAGTGCCACCAAGAAACACACAAAGTTGAGAATAAATTAGGCTGTGTATTACAGTGAATCGACAGGATTTTACCCTCTTCCTTTAATACATGTATAATCATTCACTTATAAACACTCATTGTATGAGTGATTTAAATTTGCTTTCTTCTGTTTTTTTACACATTCCTGTCATGAGTGCCACGAACACGGACAGGCAAAGACTTGTACTCAAACTCCTGTGAAACACCCATTCACTGCCATTGTGCTATTTCTTCAAATGGACTGGACCACAATGCATTACGTACTACAGTACAAACATTAGTGTTGAAAATGGGCTGTAAATTAACGGCATTTGCTTACTGTGCAGAATATTGTCCAGAATGCATTTTCTACAGTACATTACTGTTTTAATGGAAGACTGTGCATGTTATTGTCAGAATTTGGCTGTTTTTACAGCAGTTTTTTTTTTTTTACAGTGTAAGCTTTGCTGAGCATAAGAGACTTATAATAATAAACGTTCAACGGTTTGAGGATTGTAAGAGTTTTTAGTGCATGTTTAATGGCAAAATATATTTCATATTAAGTCACTTTTATTTATATAGCGCTTTAAACAATACCGATTGTGTCAAAGCAGCTTTACAGTATCAAATAGAAATAGGTGTCAGTAATGCAAAAGGACAATAGTAAACACTCAATTTTCAGTTAAAGGCAGTTCATCGTTGAATAGTAGTAATACTTTACTAATAACTGTATTAATACAATTATTTTACTGATATTTGTATTGTAACACTCCTATTTGAGAATATAGCTGCATTTAACGGTAATAATCTTGTCATAGAAGTGATTGAGTCTTTTGAGTCTTTTCATTTATTTGAAATTCACCTTAATGAACATGTTTAGGATGGAGGACTTTGATGCTGAAGAGGAGGATGAAGAGGCTCTGATTGAGCAGCGACGACAACAGCGACTTGCCATTGTCCAGGTAACAAAATATAGCAAATTTTTCTGAAAGACTGTAACTTCTTTTTGAGAGAACATGATCAGATTATACATCCATGAAACTCTGTTCTGTATTGATATAGAAATATAAAGCAGTAAATGAGGACAGCAATATGGGCTCCATGGCATCAGAGCCCAGCAGTCCTCAGAGCAGCACCCGCAGTCGTTCACCTTCCCCTGATGACATCCTGGAACGGGTAGCAGCTGATGTAAAGGAATATGAGCGGGAGAATATAAACACTTTTGAGGCCAACATCAAGGCCAAGCACAACCTCATCGCTCAGGAGAAAGAAGGTATTATACTCTGGCATAATTTGGGTTATTAGCAGGTTTTTGCTTAAACAGTTTTCAGGCAATGGGCAATTTTAATGTGTTACAACTGGATGGTATTTCTCCTATAAAGACACATCAAACAATCTGTAACCTATTGATCGAGTCTTGTTGTCTTTTATGCAGGAGCCAACTCAAAGAAGCCCTCAGCACCCGACATGTTCACGGAGTCAGATGACATGTTTGCTGCAGATTTTGATGTAAGCTTATTTGTCCTTTCTGCAGCTTTAAGATTAAACCAATTGGTTATTTTGAGAGATCTGTCTACTTTGTCACTCCCATTACAGAGTGCCAGACTGAGGGCTGCGGGTATTGGTAAAGATTTTAAGGAGAACCCCAATCTCAGGGATAACTGGACTGATGCAGAAGGATACTATCGTAAGCCTTATTTAAATCCAAAGTCTTGCTTCTTTCCTAAAGGCAGTGCATTTAAAATTTTAAATGTGAATCTCTTTTCAGGTGTGAACATCGGTGAGATACTGGACAAGCGGTATGATGTGTATGGGTACACTGGACATGGTGTGTTCAGTAATGTGGTCAGAGCTAGAGACACTGCCCGGGCTGGCCAGGAGGTGGCAGTCAAGATCATCCGAAACAATGAGCTCATGTAAGTACTCCTCTAAACAATGGCTGTCACTGTAACTTTGCTTTTGTGCTCTTTTATGTTTTACCCAAATGTTAGAAGTTTTCAACCATATCTAATCTATTGTAGTCATGGCTGAGAAAGCCATTTTTATTCAATGGTTTTGTTTGTTGTGTCTTCAGGCAGAAGACGGGACTGAAGGAGCTTGAATTTCTAAAGAAGCTGAATGATGCAGATCCTGATGATAAATTTCACTGTTTGCGTCTCTTCAGACATTTTTACCACAAACAGCATCTCTGTTTGGTGTTTGAACCTCTCAGGTATTTCATGGCTGCTGCTTGTGTTTGAGAAAATTCCTAAGGATGCAATATATATTTTGGCTGATACCAATGCAAAAATTAGCTGGAGCCAGTATCATCAGTTTTCACAATTAAGCAGTGCGACTATTTTCAACATTTCTTATAAGATTTTTATTTAGTTTTTTGGCTCTTGGAAATTCAGCTTTGCCATTACAGAAATAAATGACATACACCTCGTCACTTTTCCATCCATGATGAGTTTGCATGCCTGATAGATATATACATGTAGAATTGTGCATTCTTTGTGAATAGGGCATCAAAACATTTTCATGCCATTAGAAAAGGTGAATGTTTAGTATTTTAAAATGTTGAAATCGGCAAAGTGTGTACACCTGTTTGAAATGGGGCTGAACTAAGCCTTGATATGAGGAGCTTCCCTAATCAACCTCATCAAACTAATTCCAAAATGAATATCATGTAACAAATACGAATATTAATGTTAAAATGGTCACTAACATAAAATGCATTTTATATTATCTTAAATAGATTGCAAAATACAGTCATTCACAGCTGTTTTTCGCTGTGTTTGTCTCTATCAGTATGAATCTGCGGGAAGTGCTTAAGAAGTATGGTAAAGACGTGGGGCTGCACATCAAGGCAGTTCGTTCCTACAGTCAGCAGCTCTTTTTGGCCCTCAAACTACTGAAACGCTGCAACATCCTCCATGCTGACATCAAACCAGACAACATATTGGTGAGCATTGAATGAATGAAGTCTCTTGAGTGAGCAGCCATACAGATACTCACTTTCTCTGTCTGCAGGTGAATGAATCAAAGACCATTCTTAAACTCTGTGATTTTGGCTCTGCATCTCATGTTGCTGACAATGAAATCACTCCCTACCTAGTCAGCAGATTCTACAGGGCACCTGAAATCGGTAAGTTACATTGTAGCTGTGTGATTAGCAGGTATACCTATGTTCATGTTATTATATTTTAGTTTCCACAGATTTTTTCACACCCTCAATCACAGCTGAACTTGTGAATGTGCCTAGTAATTGGATCTAACTTTCTCTTTCTTCCCAGTCATTGGTAAACCGTATGATTATGGCATTGATATGTGGTCAGTCGGCTGTACCCTGTATGAGCTATACACTGGGAAGATCCTGTTCCCTGGCTCTTCCAACAACCACATGCTGAAGCTGGCTATGGATCTGAAGGGCAAGATGCCCAACAAGGTACTGAACCAGAGTATTCAAACTTTTTTTTTCTTTTCTTTTTCGTAACTTGCTTGTTTGTTACATGTAAACTATACAGGAAAAAACTATGAAATTTGCAATTACAAATAATTTTTTACAGTTTTTCATCCTTAATATTTGCAAAGAAGTATGTGCATTTCTCAAAACAATTCGTACAAACAGCACCACAAAGTGGATAACCTGCAAAAGCCTGTAACTTACACAATCTTTTGTTCATCTCTCAAAGGTAAGTATTTGTGTTTATGCCATGAGAATGAAAAGTCCTTGTGTCATTGTTCACAAACAAGATAGTCAATATGCTTATGCCGAGTTCACACTGCACGATTTTAGGCCGATTTTTCACTCGCCGACAGGTTTTGCGAAATCGCCGACAAATGCCGAAATCGGAGGCAAATCGGTGCTCGTTCACGCGAGTGACAATCACGCAGTGTGAAATGAGTTCTGATTGAAAAACACATCGGCAATGACCTACAGCCAATGAGAGACCAAGATACAGGGCAGCGGGAAGTTCGGGGAGAAGTTTAATGAAACGTAGTTTGTGGACCAGTGTTGCCAAATCCGCGATTGCCACCGGTTGTTTTTTATGTCAGCAGGTTGAAGAGACCGCAATAACGTGATATTTAGGCCCTGGAATGTGAATTGTACCAGGAGAACCCCGCCAAAAATGTGTATTTTACCCCCTGAACTCAATTTTTACTGGGGGACCCCCTCGAAAGCAATTGGGCTATTTTCAGGCTATTTTTGAGTAGTAATTGGGTGGGATTTATAGAGAAAACCTGGCAACCCTGCACCAGACAGAGCTGTCGGCGATTCTTCCTCTTGTAAAGTCATGCAGTGTGTAACCTCCTGTCGTCGTTCCATCGTGCAGTGTGAACACAGCAACAACTGAATGCTACGCCAGATAGTCGTTCGTGAAACCAACAGTGATGCGACGTCTTTGAAAATTGTGCAGTGTGAACTCGGCATTAGTCATGTTGTCAATATAACAGTGCACTCTGTTAGTATTACCTGATGTAAACAATGGCAACAGTTTAGATGACAGTTACTGTATTGAAATGCAGAAGGCTGCACTTATGTATGCCAAATATCCATTTAAAAAGTAAAAATGTACACATTACTGTATGTGGGATATTGATTGAAATAGGCCTAAGTGTAACTGTGAATTCTATCCAGTCTGTTGCAATAATCAATATATCGACTTATCGTGCGATATATTTACATGACCTCAATAATTTTTGGTGACTCAATATATCCGGCCATTATATTTACTTAAAAATTTATGTCACCATGTTTTGTACATTCCACTTGCGCCTGTGTCTTTGCAGCTTCTCGTACATAACGTGGTGTAGTCATGAGGTGCTAGTTCAAATTTAAATAATGCTTCTACAAAAAAAAGTTTCATCTGCAGATTTGATCTTGTTTAGGAATCTGTGCCTTTGTGCATACGGACATCTGACTGCCAAGTAGTGATTGTGTTTCTCAGCAATAGTGTGCACCCTTAATTTACAGAGAAAAGAAGGTCAGGGAAAAATCTGTAGATGGAAAAATCTCCATACAAGTTCTTTGTGCATTTTTCTTTTTTTCTGCTTGTTTGCACTTTTTGTTAGAAAATGTTTATTTACTATTTATTCAGGTTTTTTATGGTATCTTATATTTTGATACTTAATTTCCATGATCTAAATATTCTTAAAAATTAAAAGTTTGTTGTCATTTGGAAGTGTGTAGGCCTTCTTGCATTACAATGCTGTTACATCATGATTATATATTCAGTGGCATAAAATGATCTTTAATATGACAATAATATCGCTGATCGCAATTATTTCTGGGGCAATATATCACACAACAAAAAGTTATCATGACGGGCCTAGTTACACTTTTAACTGTGGTCTGACAAAAAATTAAAAACACATTACAACATCATTGTGATATAGAAAAGAAAAAGAAATATGGGCACATTTAAATTATTGTCAGAATTTGTAACTCTTGTGTTGTCCACTGTCTATATATGCTTTCCAATTGAAGGTTCATGATATATACCTTTGAGCTATTTCAGAGAACTGGTTTATCATTGGTTGATCTACATTCTCTTTATTATTGAAAGTCAAGATTCCCTTGCACAATTCATGGCAAATTTACAAAAATCTAATAGAAATGAGTCGAAAATATGCTTGACAGTTTGACAACTAAATCATCCATTTTGATTTGTACGATGAACTAATGACTAGGCCTAGATGTTTTGAGGGGTAAGACTTAAGGGGATGTTTCAAGCAACATGATAATAGCAACTGATAATGTAGGAAACCGCAGACAAATATACATAATCAGTTGCATGAATGTACCAAAGCAATCGCAAATTGTTCAAAAGAATGAGAAACTGCTTTTATTATTATTCAACTTTATTTGAAAAGGGACCATGTACAATTTTAACATAAATGTTTCCATTTCATGCATTGTACCGAATTTAGCCAATGGCTAGTTTTCATCCGCGGTCCCTTGGCAGGTAATCATAATCACAGATACAAAATAACAAAACGCATACAATACAGTAATACTTATACACATCCCATCAGAGCCAAAACAGAACAGTAAAAATAATGTTCAGTTAAGCCACAACTATATCAGTGTTTACAGATTTGAGTTGCTTTTAAATAAAATTGTAGTTTTAATTTAAACATGTCAATAGATGAGCACATCCTTAAAGTGTTCCAGTGAATAACAGCTTTCACTGAGAAAGATGATAACCCAAAGGCAGAATGACGAAAAGGAACAACACAATCACTAGTAGATGATGATCTAGTAGATCTTACAGAGACTGTAGAGCAAAAGTGCACAAAATCACGAAGTACAGAAGGGGCTAAACCATTTAAAATTTTATATACCATACACAAATTTGAGAAGTCTAAAATTATCGAAGCTCAAAAAATTGTATTTCTCCAAAACCCTACAGTGGTTAGGCTTTTTGTCTACAGTTTTTAAGGTACGTTTATAAAGAGATTTTAAAGGTTTAATAACAGTTTCCCCTGCTTGACCCGAACATGTCAGACAGTATGTCAGATGAGAAAAGATTGTAGCATGCATAAAAGTCTTGACTACATCAGTGGGTAGACATTGTCTAATTTGTCTAAAATTGATTGTTATATTTTGTAGTCCTCACCAATTTCTTTACATGTTTTTTAAAACTAAGATTTGGATCCAGCGTTAAACCAAGATAATTAAACTCAGTAACAATTTCTATCTTTTCACCATTTATAAAAATCTCTGCATTGGAAGAACACACATTCATTTTAGAAAAAAACATCCCTTTTGTTTTACCAGTGTTCAAGGTAAGACACGATCGCTCTAACCACTGTGTAATACTTTCCATAGCAACATTTATCTTTTCAGCTGCTTTTCTGCTGTTCTCGCATGTGTAAAAATAACAGTATCGTCAGCATACATTTGGACTTGTATACCTTCGCACTGCTGTGGGAGATCATTAATGTACAAACTAAATAATAAAGGGCCTAATATTGATCCTTGGGGTATGCCCATTGTACAGTTTAAGTTATTGGAGTGAACCCCTTAAATTTTTACACATTGCTGTCTATTTGATAAATATGATGAGATCCATGCTAAAGCCCCAGATGAAAATTGGAACTTGGTTAATCACAACGTTCTTCTCTCTAAATTATCTGTGTCGAAAGCTTTGCGCAAATCTAAAAATATGGCACCAACTGTTCCAAAACATGTCAATAGATGAGCACATCCTTAAAGTGTTCCAGTGAATAACAGCTTTCACTGAGAAAGATGATAACCCAAAGGCAGAATGACGAAAAGGAACAACACAATCACTAGTAGATGATGATCTAGTAGATCTTACAGAGACTGTAGAGCAAAAGTGCACAAAATCACGAAGTACAGAAGGGGCTAAACCATTTAAAATTTTATATACCATACACAAATTTGAGAAGTCTAAAATTATCGAAGCTCAAAAAATTGTATTTCTCCAAAACCCTACAGTGGTTAGGCTTTTTGTCTACAGTTTTTAAGGTACGTTTATAAAGAGATTTTAAAGGTTTAATAACAGTTTCCCCTGCTTGACCCGAACATGTCAGACAGTATGTCAGATGAGAAAAGATTGTAGCATGCATAAAAGTCTTGACTACATCAGTGGGTAGACATTGTCTAATTTGTCTAAAATTGATTGTTATATTTTGTAGTCCTCACCAATTTCTTTACATGTTTTTTAAAACTAAGATTTGGATCCAGCGTTAAACCAAGATAATTAAACTCAGTAACAATTTCTATCTTTTCACCATTTATAAAAATCTCTGCATTGGAAGAACACACATTCATTTTAGAAAAAAACATCCCTTTTGTTTTACCAGTGTTCAAGGTAAGACACGATCGCTCTAACCACTGTGTAATACTTTCCATAGCAACATTTATCTTTTCAGCTGCTTTTCTGCTGTTCTCGCATGTGTAAAAATAACAGTATCGTCAGCATACATTTGGACTTGTATACCTTCGCACTGCTGTGGGAGATCATTAATGTACAAACTAAATAATAAAGGGCCTAATATTGATCCTTGGGGTATGCCCATTGTACAGTTTAAGTTATTGGAGTGAACCCCTTAAATTTTTACACATTGCTGTCTATTTGATAAATATGATGAGATCCATGCTAAAGCCCCAGATGAAAATTGGAACTTGGTTAATCACAACGTTCTTCTCTCTAAATTATCTGTGTCGAAAGCTTTGCGCAAATCTAAAAATATGGCACCAACTGTTCCACCTTTGTCAAGTTTATATTTTGTTTGCTCTGTTAAATGTAAAGTAGCTGTTTCAGTAGAATGATTTACTCTGAAACCAAATTGCATACAGTGTAAACCAACCTTAGCTATAAGATAAGATTGTTCTTGGTCTCAATTGTTCAAGAACTACCTTTTCTGCAACCTTTGAGACTACTGGCAATATGCTGATTGGTCTATAGTTGCTTACCTCAAAATGATCCCCAGATTTAAAAATAGGAGAAACAATGGCTTGCTTCCATGCAGTAGGAAAAACACTATTCAAATGATAAATTAATTAAATGAGAGATAACAGGAGCTGAAGTATCTTTATGAGTTTTAAGAAACTTAGTATCAAATTGATGAACATCCCTACATTTAGTATTTTTTAATGAGCTGATGACTTTGTTAACCTGTGTTTTATTAGTCATGGCTAGGTTAAAACCTTGACTATCAACATCAGACGGTAGAATAATTCTTTCCATTTTTACGAATTTTTCCCCCAGTTCGTTAACAGAATTAATTAAAAAAAAATATTAAAAACAGTAGCAATAGAATAATCATCTAGAATAAAATTTCCTTGAACTTTGATCTTAAGATCTCCTGGAGAATTTATCTCCTTCTGTAGAAGACTATTAACATTTTTCCAAATCAATTTGCTGTTTCCTTTTACCTCGTTCAATTGGTGAAGAAGATAATTCGGTTTAGCTACTCTCAGCTCTCGAATAACTTTATTCCGCAGTCCTTTATAACAAAGCCTGTCGATATCCCTTCCTGTCTTAATAGCCATCTTTAATGCTGAGTCCCTGTTCTTCATCAGCTTCCATAAGTTGTCATTGAACCAAGGTAGATTATTTTTATACTTATTTTTTTTCTGAATTTTTTTTGTAATTTTGTCCCTTACAGAGTTAGTCCTATTGATGAGTGTGTTACAGCCATACTCTGTATCCTGAGAAGATAATATATCATCCCACTTCAAACTAGCTGTTTCCTCATTGAACTCTACTAGCTTTCCTTTAGGTATACAACAGAAAACATTATTAGAATTTGTCGCATTATTTTTAAACCTGTTTTTGGTCAGTTTCCGAGCAACCAAGGTTAAATTGTGATCAAATTATAACTCTTGATTATCCTTTCAGGTTTGTTTGTGAATATTAGGTCTAACTGTGTCTTAGAGGATTTAGCAATTCTTGTGGGTCCTTTAATTATCTGACTTAAACGATATTTATCAGCAATAGTTTGAGTTTTTTCCTCTTTACTTTGTCCTCCCAGTTCAAGTTAAAATCACCCATAAGAATTATTTCTTTATGATTACATTCCTTTAAAATTTCTGTAAGTTGTTTATAAAATATATCATTTACTGGGGGGGGGTTCTATACACGCATATGATAATAAATGACATTTGAGGAGACAAAATTATTTTTAGCCCTACAAACTCCAAGTCGTTAACAGAGTTAAACACAAGACGTTCCCACTTAATATCATTTCTCACATAAATTAACACTCCCCCTCCCCTTCCCGAGGACCTATCACGTCTAAAACATTGCTATCCAGGCATCATAAATACACTTGGAGAAGATAATTGATGCAACCTCGTTTCAGATATGCAAAGGAAGTCCAAATTTGAATTAGAGAGTAAATTAGATAACTGTTCGTTCTTTGAAACAATACTCCTGATATTCAAATGTCCACCAAAAAGTCCTCTCGGTTTCACATTCGGGTCCCACAAAACCTTCGCGTGATTTACAGTCTGAAAAATTCTACATACAGTCTGCTTTCTTACCGCAGGATTTCGACACATGGAGATGTTAAGTGTAGTCATTGGAGCCTTGGTAGATCTAGTAGAATCTCCGCCGAGCAGTGTAGAAATATTGTGCACTGGAGCATTGTGTACGTTGTTTATTAAACACATTGCTGTTTGACGGGCCTGGTACATCCACGGGAAATCCCCAGGCACTCACCTCGTCGTGAGACTGAGGTCGTCCCCAAACGAGGCTCAACTCCAGAGTCCAGTTGTATTATCGGGTTAACCGGTCCCGGATTTAATTGAACATCCCCAGAGAGCAGCAGTAAAATAAGCAAGAGCCCTTGAGTGTTTTGTGACGGCGCAGCAAAACCCCGTTGTCTAGAGGCATATTTACGCATCACAGCGTGTCCATAGTCCAGAACAGATGAATAAACTGCATAGTATCTGAGCAGATTATGATGAAAACTTCCCACACGAGTAGATGACTGGAGAAAACCAGAATATAAACAGTTTTTCCCATGAGCAGCATAACTACTCGAGTTTTTGGAGCACAACTGATCCACGTGGAGAGTTCTGGACACAACACGTAGTGCAGCCGTAGAAAAAAATAACAGTAGAAAAAACACGCAAAGAAAACGGCCAGCTAGGTGTAAAAAAAAGTCGCAGCACCTGCCAGGATACGACACCATGCCGCCGCCATTTTTGATGTGCACAAGTGACCAGATGATGTGGAGGTTGAACAAGTATTTTTGAGAATTTCATTTCTGATTTGAGAAATGCACCAAAGTGACTGAGAAAAACTGTAAATAATATTTACTCACTTTATGGCATTTAATTCTTATGTATAAATTCTTACATTGTGTTTTTGTAATTGTTGTGTAGATGATCCGGAAAGGCATGTTTAAAGACCAACATTTCGACCAGAACTTGAACTTCCTGTATATAGAGGTAGACAAAGTGACTGAAAGGGTACGTTCCAGTTCATGTATTGGTTTCCACTTTCATGTGTTATTTTCTCTTATTGGCTCTGATGCCATTCACACAACTATGATAACAGCTTACATCTGTTTCATGCCCTTCACCTTCTCTCACACATTCTTTTAAAATTTCAGGAGAAGGTAACCGTGATGAGCACCATTAACCCCACTAAAGACCTGCTCGCAGACATGATCGGAGGTCAGAGGTTACCTGAGGATCAGAGAAAGAAGGTCATGCAGCTTAAAGATCTGTTGGACGGTACTCTGATGCTGGACCCAGCTAAACGCATCAGCATCAACCAAGCCCTACAGCACCCTTTCATTCAGGAGAAGATATGATACTTTAATGTCTAACCTGTGACTGTCCATTGTTCCAGGACGGAGCCAATAGACTCAAGCTCAGAATGTTTTGAATCATCACAAGACTTTCAATTTTCTATTTTTATTCATGTTTTTCTAGTGATTTTTGTTTTGCCCTGTCATTTTTGATTCAGATCTCTCAGAATGGTCTTGTTTTTATTGTACATATGAACACATTGTCATTCACTTGAGAGAGAGGCATGTTTAGCAGTTGTCAGACTTTGTCTTGTTTAACTTCTGAAGTGAACGAAATGTGCAAAATGCAGCATTTATAGGTTAGTTTATCGTTCAGATGTTGAAGGCAAGAAATGGCTGGGCAAGCATGTCAGAGAGACAAATAATTTTTGGGATTCTCCAATTATAATGCAAATGTGTCATTTTTGGTGACCATTTAAACGAGTGGCTTCAATTTAGATTTATTTTATCTAATTAAGGAGTGCACCACTTTTGCTGGTTAGTAACTTCATACAGTCACCATGTTGAAAACAGTACACAATAGTTCATCATGTACAGCTGTTTTAGTAAAACAAACAACTTCAAGTTGAAATAATATTGTTAATGTAGATTTATTGTAGTTATTGTAACTCATCTTAAAGATCTTGAAATTTGTTGCGATCAAACTAAAGTAGCAAAAAAAAAATCGGTGATTGTGACGCATCCAAGTATAAAAGATTATTGAAAAAGACAAAATGTAGAGTGGGATTTATCCACCGGTTTTTGATTGGGTTTTGAGATGTGGGCTTGCAGTCGATTGTTCAGGGATGCAGTTTAAGTGGCCTAGATGATTTTGCATGCATCGCCAGAAAGAAGTCTGTTTTCACAGTAAGTTTGAGTTATGACGTTTTGATTAGACACTTGGTCAAAAAAAATTAAACAATTTGTTCATAAGATCTAAAAAATACGTACATTTACAAAATGGGGTGTTTTTTCATGCTCGCTCTAAAAACGAATTGAGTAATGTGAATAATATTTGTATAATAATGTTTTCCACTTATTTCTCCACTTTTTTTTTTTTGGTTACACAACTGGTTATGTAGCAGAACAGACATTTGACGTGTCATATTTCTCCATTGTTTTTTTTCATGCAAAAACTAGCAAATTAATTCAGATTTGAAATTACAACTTTTTTTCAACTGCTGTAGGGATTAGTTGTTTAACTAAAAAATATTTATTTACCTTTTGCATTTACATAGACTATGGTGCTATACTGCATTACATCATTATAACAATAAAGCAAATGACATTACAATCTAGACAAATCTGATAAAAGTGTGCCATACAGTTAGCTTCGTATATATTTGGACACCGGCACAATTTTTATTATTTTAGCTGCTGACCAAAACATTCAAGTTACAGTTATATAATGAAAATGATCTGAGCTTTAATTTGAGGGTAATCTCATCGAAAGGTTAAGGAATATACAGCTCTTTAATATGTACCTCCCCCCTTTTTCAAGGAACAGCAGTGGTGGAGGATCCTCTCCATGGTAAAGAAAACCCCTTTCACAACATCCAGCCAAGTAAAGAAGACTCTCCAGGAGGTAAGCGTGTCACTGTCAAAGTCTACAATCAAGAGAAGACTTCACGAGAGCAAATACAGAGGGTTCACAACAAGGTGCAAACAAGGCCAGATTAGACATTACCAAAAAAAAAAAAACATCTAAAAAAGATAGCTTCCAGTGGCACTGGGTTACTGGTGTTTAGTGATGATGTGACAGAGGACAGAAGCAGCCAGAATAATTCTGAAGTGTATAGGGATATACTCTCTGCCCAGATTCAGTCAAATGGAGCAAAGTTGATTGGGCGGCGCTCCATAGTACAAATGGACAATGACCCATAACATACAGCAAAAGCAACCCAGGAGTTTTTGAAGGTAAAAAAGTGGAATATTCTGCAATGGCCAAGTCAATCTCCTGATCTCAACCCGATTGAGCATGCATTTCACTTGCTGAAGACAAAACTGAAGGCAGAAAGACCCACAAACAAACAACAACTTAAGTCACCTGCAATAAAGGCCTGGCAAAGCATCACAAAGGAGGAAACCCAGTCTCTGGTGATGTCCATGAGTTCAGATTTAAGGCAGTCATTGCCTGCAAAGGATTCTCAACAAAATATTAAAAATGAACATTTTATTTATGATTATATTTATTTGTCCAATTACATTTGAGCCCCTGAAAATGGGGCGAATGTGTATAAACATTCCTAAGCATTTTATGTTATATGTTTGTTCAACCCCTTGAATTAAAGCTTAAAGTCTCCACTTCAATTTAATCTTGATTGTTCTATTTTTTATTCTTTTCTGTTGGCATACAGAGCCGAAATTATGAAAATTGTGTCAGTGTCCAAATATATATGGACCTAACTGTACATAGGTGGCCAAAGTGAATACTAAAAACATTTTAATTTGAGTGACTTCCTCATATATTTTGGTGTATATTACTGTGTTAATGCACAACTCGCCATTTTGTTGTAGTATTCTATAGCATCATTATGTGGTTGTGTTGTAGGGAGAATGTGGTGCATACTCTGAACTTTTTTTTATTAATCAATGTAGAAAGAGGAAGAGTCATTTCCTTTTCCTTTTATAAGTCTCACTCTTCTGTTGTCCCTAAGGGGCCTTTCTCTCATTCTTGTATGAAAGATGTTAGGAGTATGAGCACCTCTCCCTCTGGAAATCATCAGTATATATTCCCTTCAATTGCACGTTTCCTAGGTGAACATCTGTCTCCCATTACTATCTGTTCATTCTGAGGCAGCTTATTAGATATTAAGTTATATTATAAAGTGGGGCATGTGTTTCATTGGCATTACATAAAGTATTATCACACATCTACATTTTTGTGTCTCTAGAGAGGCCTAGGAACAAATCACAAACACAATGGATTGTTGCACTCAACTATTTAGATAATAATTCAACTTTCAATTATCTCTATTTTTAGAATTAATTAATCAATACATAAATAAAAGTAAAACTGTAGCACATTGATTAGGCATATTAATAAAACTGTGCTTCTGTTTTGTTGGGAGACTAAATCACTGTAGTTTATTTAAACTTCAGAGTCTGATAATTATTAGTTGCACTCATAAATTTAGCAACAGCTTTGTATCCTGTGTGTATCATATCATCATATATGACCCTCTGGCTGGCAATAACTAATGATTTGGGAACAATTGACCACGTTTACAAAAATGGAGTGTGTTTGTGAGTATGCTTTTGACTGTTCTTGCCATATGTCAGTTATTGATGATAACATTTTGACAGTTTTGTCAGCATTTATAACTTTGCCTTTTTAGGGGCCCCCATGATTGGCTCTGCAGCAGGAGTTGGAAACATGAACTCAGCAGGGATGAGATGGTCAGTGAAAGCAGCATCACAGATATGAAAGAAGACATATTTACTGATATGTGGAAAAAATATTTATATATTAATAAATAAATTTAGTATTACATTGTTATCATTACATGTTTCTCTAAGACATTGAATATTTCTTAACTGTAGCTTTTATTGAATGTTTTACAGAAACAGAAAAGTGATAAAAATGAGAAGAAATTTTTAATTTTTAAAAAATTTTTTTTTTTCATATTTGTGAAATGAATTAGGCTAAATGTTTTTACAAACTGCAAACACTTTTTTAAAATTAAGTATTTATGAAATGCCAGAGGGTCGCATTACAATGATATCATGAACAATGACAACATGATGACCAAATTACATTCATACTACATGAATACATACTTTTTATATAGTTACAAAATGCATACGTATTCAAAAGAATGACCTACTAAGAGAGGATGTGATTTGTACACAGCCAGTCAGTTATTTAGTTTGAATCAGTGTTTTGAATGAACTGGTTAAATGAATGATTCAGTAACTCACTCTTAAAGACTGACTCATTTAGTTTCTGAATGAATCAATGTTTTTGGATCTGGTTTGGATAACTCAATTTGACTCAATCATATTAATACAGAACTCATAGCATACTACTCTTATTACTCTGCTGTTTTTAAAAGATAAGAGTAGCATGCTAGGTATGCCGTTCTGAATGCAACCAATGACTTACTCATAAAGACAGTCACTTGTCATCACCTACTGGTCTATCGATGTAATCTGAAGAAACCATCACAAGAACAACAGATTTAGATGTCTGTCAAGCACTTACTTTAGTGTTAAATACAGAATTTGTTCCTCAAGGATATGGGCAGTACGTATGCTACAGTCTGGCTCTGTGTTGCATATTCTTTGCCCTTCGCTTGTGTTGTTGGTGCTCTGTTCTTATTTGCAGTGGGCTGGTTAGTAGGTTGTGCGTTATTATTATGTTTCCCTTAGTGTAGTGCCCAGTCTTGCATGATGCTCAGTAAATTATGAACTAGTGCAGCATCTGTTCCTCATGACTTCCTGTCTCCTGCCACAATGCTGACTCATGTCTGCTGGTACTTAGTCAATATAAACATTAATGTGACCGCAATGATGGCCAGCTAATTATTAAATATTTTATGTGTTCTATTTAAGTTTAAAATGGCCTGGAAGGTAATCGTTTGCTGACTATGCTAATTAAATTCTTAGATTTACTGTGAAGTGTCAAAATAAGAATAACATACAACAATTACCTGCTGTACACAACATAAATTGTGAAATTTATGAAGGGTTTTGGAGCAGAAAGACTGCCCATTTGTTACATGCAATACCTATTTTGACCTTCACATTACTGTTACTTAAATTTAAATGTATTATTAAACTTGCAGTTGTAAAAGAGAAGTGAAATTGAGAAGAGTATTTCTGTGCTTTGTGTGAGTTACAGAAAACAAAATGAAGAACAGACAATCTCTTCCCCTAAATGTGGAAATTTATTCACAAGCATGAGAAATGTCACATGAAAGTCACAAAAACTCCACCAATCAGTCATGTAAAATTTTGCAATGTTCAGCTGCAGGGACAGGACGACTGGTCGCAATCGAGGGAAAGATGAACGCCGCCAAGTACAGGGATATCCTGGACGAAAATCTTCTCCAGAGTGCTCAGGACCTCAGACTGGGCCGAAGGTTTACCTTCCAACAAGACAATGACCCTAAGCACACAGCTAAAATAACGAAGGAGTGGCTTCACAACAACTCTGTGACTGTTCTTGAATGGCCCAGCCAGAGCCCTGACTTAAACCCAATTGAGCATCTCTGGAGAGACCTAAAAATGGCTGTCCACCAACGTTTACCATCCAACCTGACAGAACTGGAGAGGATCTGCAAGGAGGAATGGCAGAGGATCCCCAAATCCAGGTGTGAAAAACTTGTTGCATCTTTCCCAAAAAGACTCATGGCTGTATTAGATCAAAAGGGGGCTTCTACTAAATACTGAGCAAAGGGTCTGAATACTTAGGACCATGTGATATTTAACTTAAATGATTTTAGCAAATGGCTGCAATATAACAAAGAGTGAAAATTTTAAGGGGGTCTGAATACTTTCCGTACCCACTGTATATCACATTATAGTACAAAAGAAATAGAATAATGAAAAGGAAATACATTAAAAATTACGGCTGTCAATCGACTAAAATATTTAATTGTGATTAATCACATGAGTGTCATGAGTTAACTCGTGATTAATCGCAATTTAATCACACATTTTTATGTGTTCTAAATTTTTATGTACCTTAAATGAATACTTTTCAAGTTTTTAATACTCTAATCAACATGGCCATGGACAAATATGGATGCTTTATGCAAATGTATGTTTATTATTAGTGAAACCATAGTCAACATAGAGCATGAAGACTAGACATGTTTCATAGGTCAGGTCACAGATGTTTTTCAAACAACTTGTTCATGTCTATTAGACACATGAAAAAAAAAGAACATAGAAATACCAGGTACTTCTCTTTCTTGCACTGAGCAATTTACTTCACAAGCCTGTTTACATTTTCGCACAACAGGGCAGCTCACTTCTTCTGAACATGTATATGTACATATATTATTTATTGTTTGCCTCTCTGTGCCCACATACAGTTTTTTATGCTATTTTGATGCAGCTAAATTCTCAATAAATCTGTTTTCATTTTACTGTTTCTGTTGTCAGACAACGGAACGAATAATGACTGAAACGCGACCCTTTAAGACTACATAACCAGCGCTCCCTTCCAAGATGTTAATCTGCACAAAAATCCTGATAATCAAGCCGTCGTCTGATGAAATCAAATATCCTACACATAAGATAAAGACAATAGCTGTGCTGTGATTTCGGCTATACTTGTATGTAAAATTAGAGAAGCAACATAATATATGTTTTAACTGAAAGCGCTGCTCCTCTCAGCCGCTCGCTGAAGAGAACAGACGCAGAGAGAGACAGAGGTGTGTGAGTGCTGGGAAAGAGAGACCTCGCATTCGTGCAGCAGTACCGGCGAGTCTCAGAAACTAAATAAGGTTTGGGCAAACCCTAAAGATTTGTTGCTAAGCGCTTTTTTGAGAAAAAACGTCGCTAAATGTAGCATTGAGCGCTCTGGTTAAGTGGGGTGGGGGGAGGAACTATGGGCTATTTAGACACTTACACACACGGAACAAATTAAGTGATGCACAGAACAATGAAATGCGGTGAGAACGCCACACATAAATTGTGGTAGGATTTGGTGAGAACCTCAGCGACCAGAGCGGCTGAATTTGAATATGATGTTAACAGATTTGATGCACTCCCATGAGAACCTCTACGACCAGAGTGGTCAGAATTCAATATTGCTGTGCTAACAGATTGCCATGGTTTTGATTTAATTAGTCTCGTTTCTTTGAGTTTATTTTGTTTGTTTTGAATTGATTGGAGTTTTGTATTTTTGGTTTGAGTGAGTACAGGCAGTGATTTGTGCATCATGTTTTCCTACCCTGTGAGGTGGGGGTTGGTAAAGAGTTTTAAAGAATTTGTATTAATAAAAAGGGTATATTTATTAACAGACTGGAGGACCTTATAGTGAGTGTTTGTACCCACACAACATAAAGGAGTCTGAAAATTCGCTAAATCTAGCGACAAACTTGCTAAATTGGCAACACTGCATCTCCATTTCTCCAACTACGGGCTAGGCCACTGGTCAAACAGAAAATGGAGCACTGCATTAATCGTGCGTTAAAAAAATTGGTGCCATTAAAATGAATTTCCGTTAACGTGTTATTAACGCGTTAATTTTGATAACCATAGAAAAAATATTTTTATAAAACCTGTTAAATAATATAATGCTGTTTTATCATAAAGCTGTGAAAAATGCATTTTAAAATATAGAATTTAGGTATTTGCACTTTCAAAAGTGCTTCATGCAGTCACATCACTGCCTGCATTCGTGTGGGCACTTGTTTCCAGAGGTTGTATTAACAGCAACCAAATCGGCCGCATAGACACTTTAATGATCGAATGAACAATGTGGGCAGCCTATCCCATGTCGTTTATAAAATTGTTATATCTGCAATGTGAGTGCTGGTAGCGCCGACACCATCACGGTATGCTGGGACCAAATAATGAAAGTGGCTGTAAATTATAAGCAAAATGTCCACTGATATAATCCAGTCCCTTGGCCTATCATAAACTGTATGTTTTAGTGGGGGTGCACGATTCAGTGGTCCTAGATTCAAGATGGGGTGGGAACTGCCATCTTAGTCGGGCCGAACAATAGTCTACTGCACTTTTCTAAAACATGACAGAAATTGAAGCAGTGCTTAAAACAAGGCCACTCGAAGGCAGGGGTCTGAATGAGGAAGAGCTAGAGGAGGAGCCATGATACTGATGATGAGATGGCAAGATGAAAGCAGCACTACAAGGTATTCATCCACCAGGTCACCCAACTGCAATATGATATGAAGCGTAGCCACATGAGAACTATAGCTTCAGATGGGCAAGGGTGTTAGACCAGGAGTCACATTTGGCAGGCTTGAGGAGACTGATGACATTGAACATTTCCTTTCCAGGAGTGCTTTCATCTTCCGCTTCCGCCTCATCTCCGAAAAAATTTGAGCTCCTGAAGGCATGCCGTGGGTGGAGCTAAAGAGTCACAAGAATGCAAAACTTTTGCGTAGCAATCAAGCGAATTACTGCCTGCTTTAAGGCATGCTTTTTGGGTGTTAAATAATAGTGCAAATACCAGTAATACTAGTCAGCAGACATATCACCCTATAGCCCAAAACTGGCCCACTGAAGCTTAGCAGGGTTGGGCCTGGTCAATACCTGGATGGGAGACCTCCTGGGAAAACTAGGTTGCTGCTGGAAGTGGTGTTAGTGAGGCCAGCAGGGGGTGCTCACACCCTATGGTCTGTGTGGGTCCTAGTATAGGGATGGGGACACTATACTGTAAGAAGCACTGTCCTTCGGATGAGCCATTAAACTGAGGTCCTGACTCTCTGTGGTCATTAAAAATCCTGGGATGTCCTTCAAAAAAAGAGTAGGGGTGTAGCCCCAGCATCCTGGCCAAAATTCACCCATTGGCCTCTGTCCATCATGGCCTCCTAATCATCCCCATATGCTGATTGGCTTCTTCACTCTTTCTCTCCACCAATAAACTGGTGTGTGGTGGGCGTTCTGGGACAGTATGGCTGCTGTCGCATCATCCAGGTGGATGCTGCACATTGTTGGTGGTTGAGGAGATTCCCCCTTCTATGTAAAGCACTTTGAGTACTCAGAAAAGCACTATATACATGTAATAAATTATTATTATTATTTTAATGCCAAAAGAAGTTTGCGTTAGTAAATCTGGCCCTAAGTGAGAGACACATGTTCATGGACCGAAGGTGAGCGTTTTTGCTTTGTAAGAGTTCGGCACAAATGCGATTCATTCACTTAGCGAATGTAACTGTTTTTTACAGCTCCTTGATGCAACCCATTAAAAGGCTTATATAAACGCCGCAAAATAAGCCTTAAAAGTTATTAAAGGTGCAACAGCATGTTCATATATTTTCGATGCAAAGTGCAGATGCAAATGGCTGTGCGTTTATTTGTGTTATTAACTCGATGGGAGCAAAATTAAACTGTCTGAACCCAAAGTTGTGTGTGTTGTCTGTCTCACCTCCCCCCTTCCACTCTGCAACGCACCACGCCCACATTCGTAGCATTTTTTTTTTAACTGTGGTGAGAACTAACCGGTGCTGAAACAGGGGGTTTCATGACCCTTTAAATCAGGTATTGTAATTTTAAACAATTTATTACAGCACCAACAAGAAGATCCCACCTTAGTTGGCTGTTTCAGACAGGCTAACGGGAAGAAAGGGATTGCAGTGATGATTAATTAGTCACTGGTGCTGAAAAATTACTTCCTGTATAATATAGAATAGACATCGCTGGTGGTGTCCAAGACACACCTGTGTTAGCATTGGGACACTCCATTCCTTGGGCTGGCCATTTGGGGATTATGAAGACATTTGTGTGGATTGCTAAAATGTTTTATTGGCTAAGAATGTACAGTGATGTTAAAGAGTATTGCAAGACATGCCCTGAATATTAATGCTGAAAACAGAGCTGATTTTGACAGGGTAAAAAAGGTGTTTTTTACACTACCATTGAGAAATTTTAACCAAAGTATGTTATAGACTTTTCATTAAGACCCTAATGAATCATATCAACTTGTGTAAAATGGGCATCCGATGACTCCTTTAAGTAAAGCCATGTGGATAGAGGGAGTTAGCAATAACAAGCAGCAGTAGCCAGCATGGCTCACCTGCTGAGCAAATTGTGCTGTGTCCTGGTAGGGAAATGTGTAATTTCAAACCCAGTTTAAAGTAAGGAGTTTTTTTTGTTTTTTTATAGTGTACATTGCTGATATTTTTTGCAGAGATGTTACATGTATGTATGGCCAATGTTTGGATTGATGCTAAGAGTTTAAGACTGTGTATTTGTATGATTTTTAGAAGGACTCTTTATTGGTGAGGTTACCACATCATGGTCCAGTTTGAATATGGATTCAAAGTTCTTTTCGACGTGGGACCATAGTCTGGACTATTTTTGAGAGCCGGTGTTTGAGAGCCGTGGCGTGTTTTCATTACAAGAGGTTGGATTATTCATTTGCCATCAGTCAACTTCAGCTATGGACAGTGTTTGGACATTGATGCACTACAGATAAGACTTTCGCACACATCAACTTTCACATGACGAAATCCTACAGTCTTACATTGCTTTGTTTGCACTTTTGTGTATTTACATTTTTGGCTATATGTAGCTGCATTAACCTGAACTGAATGTTTTCTGTTTTGTATTTAATAAATTGATTTGAAATCCCTTTGACTACTGTATATTTTTGACAATACAGACATTAGTTATGTGGTGACTGCATCCATTTCAGATGTATAATAACAGTTTTTTTCCCCAAAGACTTAAGTTATAATAGCCGGAAAGTATTTAAAGTGAAACAGATGTATTGTTGTAGATTAATAGTGTGGGTCCTGTGTGGGCATAGTGGGCTTCCTGGGGGCTAAGTGAGGGCTGCCCATGCAGGCATTCAGGCTTGTTTGCAGGGTATTGATTTCAGAGGATAAGCTGCAGGATAACATGTAGACTAACACATCACAGTGAGTAAATATGCATGCCCATCCTTTGATCATGGTAAAGAACCAACACAACATAAAAGAGGGATCAGACAACAAAGTCTAATCAAAGCAAATTGTTTTGTTAAATTAAATTAATATAATAACAACAAAACTTTAACTACATAATATAAGAAATGACAAAAGAAACAAACAGGAAAAGAGTCAGAATGTACGGAAGTTCTAAGCGGCCATGCATTATTATTATTTTTCCTTCTTGTTTTCTCGTTATAACGACTTATTTTCTCGCTATATTCGAATTAAACAAATAAGAGACATTTTTGTTATATATAAAATTAAGTCGTTATAACGAGAAAACAACTCTCGTTATGTCGATATAACGAGAAAATAAGTCGTTATAACGAGAAAACAACTCTCGTTATGTCGATATAACGAGAAAATAAGTCGTTATAACGAGAAAACAACTCTCGTTATGTCGATATAACGAGAAAATAAGTCGTTATAACGAGAAAACAACTCTCGTTATGTCGATATAACGAGAAAATAAGTCGTTATAACGAGAAAACAACTCTCGTTATGTCGATATAACGAGAAAATAAGTCGTTATAACGAGAAAACAAGAAGGAAAAAAAAAATAATGCATGGCCGCTTAGAACTTCCGTAAGAAAGAGACACTCCTGAGAGAACTATCCCACCGGGAGTGCCAACCCCAAATAACACATTACACTCTTAAATAATCAAACTAATGATCATTTAACAGGGTGGCAACCAATCAAAATCTTCTACGCTCTGCTCCAATAGTATCAGGAGACTCAGGGTCGTCACAGTGGATTAAAAATATTGCACATAAAATAAAAAAAATTATAGCATATTCAAGAGATAACGATTTTGGGGTTTTCGTAATAAAAATTTTTTTTAAACTTTTTTAAGACTAAAACTGTGGGTCCTATTAGGGTTAAAAATATAAAAACTGAAATCAACCCAAAATGTATTGATTATATTACAATCACAAAATAAAAGTGCAGCTGTTTTTTTTTTCCCAACAAGACCAAATTTCTTGCACTGCATAGAACATCAACACAACTGAGCTTCACAGATGAAAGTGCAGTTCATATAGGTGTTCTTTTTCCAGAGATATGCCGGACCATGAAATGTGTTTGTGTGTGTTCCTGCTCCTACACTTACAAAATCTACTGTATAAACTGCATGCTGGCGCTACTCGTGTATGGACCCATGTGTAATGGCTTGCTGTTCAGTAGTGGTATAATAGTATATTTAAATTAGCCGTTTTTTTCATAGGCCATCATATATGCCCTGGCTGTCCTAAGGAATTTGTCCTTGCAGGAGGCTGAGCAGGTCTTCCTTTCTGGTCCGGATTGTCATTACAGGTCAGAGTAGAATATGAATTATTTTTGCATAATGCCCAGTGCACCCTTTTGTTACTGATATTTCTGTTAACCCAAACGTGATTGTTCTCTTATAACTATTTCAGTGACGTGGAAGAATTTAATAGAATGATTGACAGTAACACTTTCTATGAAGCCTGTATTTATAAATCATTATAAGGGTATTCTTAAAGTCCCTGTAAAGTCAATTCTGAGATTTTTTGGGCGGGGCTAAAAAGGGGGTTCGATGACGCACTGGAGCCTCCGAGCCATGGCCCCTCCCCTAACACTATAACTAGAGCACATTCGCATCAGTTCACCCGCTCAATCACGAATTGTCAGTACTGTTAGTAACACACAGCCTACACAGTTTGCTAGCTAGCTATGCCTTTGTCACTGAAATGCGTATTTCCTGGTTGCGATAACATACAAAACAGCTCGGTGTCCTTATTTATATTTCCTAATAATGATTATATCAAAAGGAGAGCTCTTCAACTCCACTTAAGCGGAAAGCAGCATCACCTGATAGACCACCAAAGCATCCTCTCTTGGAGTTACCCTCTTTTCGGGAATCTTTAATTAGTTTCAATGTGGCAGATCCTGATGACTCCACCTACCTCCCCAGCATAGATATTGTCATCCATTTCATTTGTCAATTCTATATTATGAACAATCATACAGAAAATGTTATCTGAACAATTTAGAGCATATTCTGTTTCTCAGCTTGTGTGTTGCAATAATGATATTCAGCAATCCACACTAAAGCAGTCAGAAGACCAGCAACTATGTGTAGTTGAAGATGGGTTTCAAATGAAAGGAAAAACCAACATCCAGCCTCCAGAACAGCTTCAGTGCTACTTGCCAACTCTGTGGAACTCCATTGGATGGATGAACACCATTCCTCCATAAAATATTCCCTCATAGGAATATTATGGAATCTTATCATAGCATTTTATTCACATCCTTTTCACACTTAATATAACAGGGTTAGGGTTAGGCTGTTAGTTCGATCTGTGACTGTACAGACAACTAATAATAATAATAAACATGGTAAAGTGGCAAAATATGTTTTGTTGTATGTTATTTATTTATAGCCTAACTTTATTTGGCTAAGTTAGATTACGCTAGTTACATATTGCTAACTTGCATATAAGGGAGAGAGAGAAAAAACTTACCATTCTGTTGCAGACCGAGAGGGACGAGGTTGATTCTCGGGTAGCCGGTCCTCTGAATCGAATTCTGGCTCTGGAGGCTCAAACATGTATGGTTTTGTAAATCCAATTAAGCTGCTAGCAGCATCCATTCAGGCTGTAGCGGTATTTGACAGTTAAGAGGCGGCAGCTTTCCCGCAAGTAGGCGTGGTTTCAGCGCAAAAGCGGACACGCCCCCAGCGTTTGAGAGCAGAGGATACCGCCCATTTTTTCAAGATTTTGATCACTTATTTTATTTACTTGGCGGATTTTTTCATCATTCAAATTTGGCTGAGTAGTTAATAATACATTTTTCTGTGATGTGACAAACTCAGAACACATATTTAATATTGCCTTTATAGGGACTTTATAAGGCATTATAATGAACGAATAATGCATTACAAAAAACCTTATAATATGTTGTATCATCTAATAAATAATCATAAGAACAGTTTGAATGTATTATAATACTTATTTGTGGTTAAGAATATGATGATTTATGTCAAAAAATGAACACGTTGCTGTGACATTTTATGTGTCGATGAACATGGAAGAAGATGAAAATGACGAAAACCACTATTTAATAAATCCACACAATAAAGGTAAATCCACATAGAGGAAGGTTGGTGACACACATGAACGTTGACATTAACAATACCTGATAAAATCAAACTGAAACTACAGGAACTTAAGTACACAGACCAAACGAGGATAATTAACTAGACACACCTGAACTAAATGAACTCAAGTCAATAAACATGACAACTAACTAGATGCGAAACAAAAACAAAGTGATGGAGGGAGGAGCCATGGTTGAGGAAGGGCTGACGAATCCAGGGGGCCGACCGACGGCGGCGGAGCACGTGGGAGAGGAGCCCAGGGCAGAGATGGAGAGCCGATGAGCCAGGGTGATGGGGAGGATCCGGAGGGCCAAGGTGGAGTGACAGAGGTCCAAGGTGGAGCCAGAGGGAAGGAAGAGCCTGACAGAGACAGAGGGACGAGGCGAAGCCGGAGGAGTGGAGTCCCAAGGTGGCGGATGGTCGATTACTGACCAAGGTGGAGCCGGAGGGATGAGGGAGCCCGGCGGAGCAAGTGGACTGATGGGCCACGGTGGAGATGAGGGAGCTAGGAGCCATGGTGGAGCCGCTGGGTCGACGAGCCGAGGCGGATTCCAGGACTCGGAGGCTGGAGGCAGAGACAAGGGATCTTCCAGCCATGACGCCGATGGAGACTGGCAGACCACACCATTGATGGTGGGCTGACGGGCTGACAGGATGCAGCGGCAAAGGGGGAGAAGATGGCAGATGACTCATAAGAGGAGGTGGGAGAGGGAGGCTGGGTGGGAATTTGTGACCGCCAGGGCATTCTGGGATGGTGTGTGCTGCCCATACACACCAAATAGCGATTCCCATAACAGAGCACAGTGGCTGAAAGGACAGACAGGAAGTTCAGGGCAGACAGACAGTTCATAAATGTCTTCCTTGGCCATAACAGGGCAGGCAAACAGTTTCTCAGAAGAAAAGTCTATTAAATCCTCAGGGTCCTGCCTCAGCTCACCCTCAGAGGTGTAACAGTGGACAGGGCTTTCCTTCGTGCCCTTGTACTCCACTGTGTAATCCTCCGTGGTGGGTTTCGTTGCCGGCTCACGCACCTGGTCAGACACTGTATGAGGCTCTGGCTCCGAGGCGATCTTCGGCTCTGTCACTCCTCTTAGTGATGGCTCGCTGGTCGCGGTGGGCGCTGGCTGGAACTCCGGGGTGATGATTGTCGGTGCTCTGGGTCTGGCTACGAGACGTCTGCGAAGTGTGGCTGGATGCTGATGTTGCAGTCGGCATCCGCTTCGTCCGCTGTGAGTGTGGATCCATTCACCCACAGTACTAAACTGATGTAATCTTTCAGGGTCGAGAACGGATCTCCTCTGGGCATGTCCAAACAGATATGGTGTGACAGTTGCATTCACTTAAGTTACAATGGATTATATTTCACATAGTTATAATGTATTATAAGTGTCATATCTTGCCATTGTTTAAGATCTGCACAATAACTTAGTACATCTTATTAGTGTTTTTACTGTAAAATAACAAATACAAAGTCATTTCATGAAAACATCCAAAAGGCTTGACTTGACTTGATCCTTAGCAGGACTCGACTTGACTTGCTTGAGGTGAGCCACTGACTTGACTTGCTTGATTTGTTTGTACTGTGACTTGAGACTTGCTTGAGACTTGAAAATGTGTGACTTGCCCCCACGTCTGGCTCATGGGCACCCCAACTGGAGATCGTCGAATTTTTTTTATTTTATTTATTTTATTTCATATAATTTTATAGAATTTGTATTTTGCTATAAAACTGACAGATTTTAAAAGCTGAGACTTTGTTTTATAGGCTATTAAAAATACCAAAAGCACAAAGCTTATTGCTGTTATTGGGTGGCTGGCGCACTATACATAGGCCTAATGAATGCAATTGAAGACGTGATATTATTTCCAAGCATACTGTCCCTGCATGGTATTTCTGCAATATACTCTCAAAATATTATAACTTTATTTTGCTACGATTTAATTCTTTGACTTTATTCTCAAAACATTTCGACTTTATTCTCGAAATATTTCGATTTTATTCTTGTAATTTCAACTTTATTCTTGAAAAATGTCGACTTTATTCTAAAAAAATATTTCGACTTTATTCACGTAATTTTGACTTTATTCTCAAAATATTACGACTTTAATCTCGTAATTGTAGATTTTTTTTAACGTGGCACTAAAACGCCGTCGTAGTACCGACTACGTATGTAAAATGACTATTTCTCAAATAAAGAGCACATGCTCATAGAATGACGTTCATTGGGAGTGATCTGTGTCTCTCTTACACACACACACACACACACACACACACGTAAATTCCTCGTATAGCGCTGTTGGGGAAAGAGAATGAGAGGGAAGGAGTGGTGAAGACTCAACTTCTGTCAACAGAAGGAAACGCTGCCTTTTTACGTCGGTAACAAAACTCTCGACCTGTTTTCGGCGTCTATTATTCACTCTGGTCAGCTGATCGACTCTGGACTTTATCTGTGATTAACAATATCTAATGGGATTAAAGAGGTTCAAGTTACCGGTGCGTACAAGCGAACTGTCGCAGTCCGTTATATTAAATTGGATCAGACATGTAAGAGAACGCCTAAACTAACTTTCTGACGGATGGAGCGTAATTTTATAAAACGTCCTACGTTTTGAGATCCGCGCACCCAGCTGAAGAAAAACGAAGGGAGTATAGAAATACATAGAATAATATTTTAACTAGCTACTTGATATTTGTGGAGTTGTTTTTAGAGATGTGCTATTCTTGCATATCCGTTTGCCACATTTGAAGACGCAAACGAATCGAAACCGTCGTGTTTCCTTTAAACAAGGCCAACTCATATAGGCTATTATCCTTTACATGTGTGGGTTTTCCCTCAAACTCGACCATGAGTCAGTTTGACTGACTTAAATACTGTTGAAGTTAAGCAGAAGGATAAATCCACCCATTACAGAATGCTGGAGTGAGGGTACTGAAGATGGCATCGGCGATTTTTGAGGGCACATCCCTGGTGAACATGTTCGTGAAGGATTGTTGGGTTAACGGGATCCGCAGGCTCATCATTAGAGGAGACGAAGAGGAGTTCTTTGAAATAAGGACTGAATGGTCGGACAGAAATATACTCTACTTGCACAGAAGCTCCTCAGATTTGGGAAGACTTTTAAAAAGACTCCTGGAGTGTTTCCCCGAAGACAGGCGAGATTTATTAAAGTCCCCCCTGATAGAAGGTAGGTGTCAATTGTTATTAAATTGTACTCGAATAATCTATTCTATTCTATTATACAAATCATTACTGTACTTAAGTACAGTTTTTCGTTTACTCGATTTTATATTTTTGTTTACTTTTACTTGCTACATTTTAAAGAGAAAAATGCTTTTGCAAATCACAACATTTCTGCAGAACTATTCGCCTCATCTGCACTGAATAGCGCAATAAACATCTCTACTCGACGTGGACTACTACTTCCCTACACTTGAAAATCTGCGGTTATTATCTCAAGGAGCTATTTTAGCCAGATGAAAATTACTTTTGTTGATGTAATGTAGTAAGGTTTATTCAGTCATATCAAAAAATATTTACTCTAGAACAGGGACGTGCACAGACATTTTGAGGGGCAGGGGCTCAAGTGGAAAAAAGGGCACCTCTCATATTTATTTAAATTTTTTCCTAAACAAAACGTTAAATACGTTAGGGGTGTGTGATATTGCCAAAAAAATATATCTCGATATTTTCTGGTATTTTATCGATAACGATAATTAGACAACATTTTGCTGAGTGTGTTATTGTGCTGATATCTTAAGGACTACCGTGGACAGCTGACTCCTAAAGTTTTTGATATTCTGCATATTCTGTGTGGTGATCAGTTCACAGCAGTGATAGAAATGAACCTTTTCCAATAAGTTTAAATGGATTTTTACCTTTTATGGGCATTTTTACCTTTTATAAAGCCATTTTTTCTAAAAGTGTGCATCATCTTTTCAGTCAAATTCTTAACTTGAATCAGTCAGTTAAAATTATAAGTCTTTTTAAATTTGGGCTGTTACCAAGCAAATGAAATCAGTATTGACAAAATCCATCTTTGCAATGCAGAGGAAACACAGAAGCTGCATTAGAAGTGGCATTTAGATGCATTTACACACTGTTTAATGCAGGTCATGAATGTATTTGACCTGCAGTTACAAATGCATTAATACTGTTTTGATATTTTAAACATAAAATGTTGAATACTGATATTTGATTTTTTTTTTCATGAAAATATATTTTCAATGTGAAATTAAAACCATCAGTAGGTGGCAGCAAGTCACTGTTAATAACAGTCACTGCGATTGAACCGAATCATTTAATTCAATTCAAGTTTATTTGTATAGCGCTTTTCATGATACAAATCATTGCAAAGTAACTTTACAGCAAATTAAGTTTTTACAATATTTAGTGGTAGCTTATCAGTGGTGACTGTCAGTTAATGTACATATGGCAGAAATGTATGGAAAAATCAATTAAATATAAGATAATGCATTTATCCCATCCAAAGTGCGCACACACAGCAGTGTGCGCACACCGTGAACACACACCCAGAGCAGTGGGCAGCCATTTTTGCTGCGGCGCCCGGGGAGCAGTTGGGGGTTCGGTGCCTTGCTCAAGGGCACCGCACCTTCAGTATGGTATTGAAGGTGGGAGAGAAATTGAGATGACTCCCCATTTAAATGAACAAGGTGGTAGCGATCGGACAGGTAGGATCTAAACCATCTTAAAGCCTGCCCTTGAATACCTGTATAGTTTTGTAATCGATCTAGGAGTATGTCATGATCTGTAGTGTCGAACGCAGCACTAAGATCAAGTAAAACTAGCAATGAGATGCAGCCTTGGTCTGATGCAAGAAGCAAGTCATTTGTAATTTTAACTAGTGCAGTTTCTGTGCTATGGTGGGAATTTCTATGAAATTCTTCATAGAGAGAATTTTTTTGCAGAAAGGAGCCCAATTGAGCAGACACAACTTTTTCTAAAATTTTAGACATAAAAGGAAGATTTGAAATGGGTCTGTAATAATGAAGCTGAAGTATTATACGCTGTAGAATCTACATTTGTTATTGTATTTCTGATGTTATCTATTTTATCAGTGAAGAAATTCATAAAGTCATTACTATTAAACTGTGAGGGAATATTTAGATCGGGTGGCGTCTGGTTATTTGTTAATCTAGCCACTGTGCTAAATAAAAACCTTGGATTGTTTTGGTTATTTTCTATGAGTTTGTGGATATGCTCAGCCCTGGCAGCTTCTAATGTATTAGTAGGGATGTAACGATTCACTCAACTCACAATTCGATTCGATTCACGGTTTTGATTTCACGATTCGATTTGATTCGATTCACGATTATTATAATTTTTTTAACAAAATGAGATTTAAGACAAATTATAAATTAAATGTGTCCTTTTATTATTGCTTGGACAAAATTCTGCACATTTATTTGTGAAATTGAAATATAACACTATAATAATATCGCACTTGCATATTACTGCTCTTTTGTTGGTTTTAATTGCTTATATTGTCCTCATTTGTAAGTCGCTTTAGACAAAAGCATCTGCTAAATGACAAAATTTAAATATAATGTAAATGTAAATAACAAAACTACATTGAAATTTTAAAACAAGCCCCAGATCAAATAAACAAGTAACACAAATAAAATAAATCCTCTGTCTGCCGCAGCTTGGTGCCGTTAACCCCCGCGTGAAGCACGACTGCTCCGGTGCTCTCGTCGCCCTTCAGGATCACGGGTAACTGCTCAGAAACATCGAGAACATGAGTACCAGGGAAACAGTGAGTGTGCACTTTACCTTCAGCTAACGTAGCACGGACGTGCCGGACGATGGAGTCTCCGACGATCACAGCGTTGTGCTCTGTCTCGTGGAGGGGGGAGAGGTCGTTGCCCAGGGCCTGGCTCGCGTCTTCCGCTGCGGGCCTGTGCAGAGAAACACACGGAGTAGAGGTGGTGGGAGAGTTAGCAGCGTGCGTATACTTACCCTGTACTTGTGAGCGTCAGCCCGGGATGTTTCCAGCACGGCTCTCCTCTCTCTCAGCTGGGTCTGCTTCTCCACCAGGTCACGGATCTGCTACATAGACATTGTCCTTTGCCTGTATTTTCTTATTTGAATCTTCTACTGCTGGCTCATTTCTGGGCTGCAACCTTTATCCAGAGGGTGTGTTGTCTGTGTCTTAAGCTCGGGAAGCTCCACTAATTTGTAATGTCTTGACACTAAAACAATTTACTAATGTTACTATTGCCTTACTAACTTCTATCTGTAACTTGGCAGATTGCTATGCATTGTAATTACATTTTTATGATTACACAATTGTTGTTTATTGGCGAGCTAGCCTGAAGACAGCCCACTCGCAAATTACAGCCAGTCATCTAATTGAACGCAATATTTAAAACAATATTTGCAAAACACCTCATCGTTTGTCTTCCCATAAATAGTCCGCTTTTGACTTGCTGCAGGTTGAGCTGTGTGTGTTCTGGTAACTGATATCATGTCAGGGGCAGGGGTATACACTTCTGAATGTGTTGAGCCTGTTCACGAGGAGGAACAAGGTTTGAGGTTTGAATATTGTTTACAAACAGTAACTGAAAATCCTACATAGTTCCGCATTAATCATCTGACACGATGATCGTTGTCGCGGGCGATGTGCTGCGGTTCTCGATCAAGCTCCTGAAGTCCCTCTTCAGTGTCTCCGTCTGCCGCAGCTTGGTGCCGTTAACCCCCGCGTGAAGCACGACCGCTCCAGTGCTCTTGTCGCACTTCAGGATCGCAGGTATCTGCGCAGAAACATTGAGAACATGAGCACCAGGGAAATAGTGAGCGCCGAATGCAGCTCGAACGTGTCCTCACCTGCACTCAAAGGTAGACACACATCCACCATTAAACAAGTAACAGTGAGTAAAACAATGGTAATGTGTGTGAATAGAGTATTAGCAATGTAAGCGAGATTAGCGGAAACCACGCTGGCAATGCTAATGGGCTATATGCTAATAGCGAACTTGGGAAATCAAAATATAACTAGTGATAACAAGGCGCTCTGATTGTTTTTGTTGTAGAATACGATAGGGGATATATTCACACGTTATAGAAATGAAAATTATGGTGTATAAAATTGATTTTAAGATAAAAAAAATAGACGATAAAGAATTAACTTGACGGAGCTCAAACTCAAAACACACGGCAGCAACAAACAGGAAGTGACATTTCAGGAACAGGAAGATTGATTCAATGGTTGATTCATTCAGGAATGAAACACCATCCTGTTGCTCAGAGATGCAAATTGGAATTATATTTGTTTGCGAAATAGAGAAAAAACAGTCAATTGTGTCTAACGTAAGTGTATTTACTTCTTGTTTATTGAACTGCTGTATAATGTCTTCGCGTGATACTGATTAACAAAATGAAATGATATAAATACTGTATATACATTTCTGCCCCCATATCTTGAATTTTGTGATCTTTCTAAATGCATTTTAATAAACTGAATCATGCAGTGAAACAACACGCACTGGTCTAAACTACTAGACTTCCTATTGCCTTAGCTAAACTTTAGATAACTTACAAGATAGCTGAGTCATGGATGTTAACAAGACAAATTAACTATATTTGCCTTTTGTCTTTTGGATAATTAGCTGTAAATTCGAGGCACAGGTAGCTCAGTTTTTTGTTCATCACCACTCACCTCCACAGTAAGACAAACACAACTGGAAAGGGAGGGAGGGCTTCACTTCTGTGGTTCTCTGCCTGTGACTGTGATGTGATGTGGTGATCAATGTGTGCTACACTGCTGTGCTGCGGAGACGCGGATTGGAGAAAGGCATTGGAACTCGACAGTCTCAACATTTCCCGACCCGACCATATATTTAGATTTTTTAATTGTTTGACAGGGAATGCTGTGCGTGCAAACATAAACACACACATGCGCATATACACGTTTGATGATCTGAATCTTTTAAGTGACAAATATGCAAAAAATAAAAAAAACAGGAAGGGGTCAAAAACCTTTTCACGGCACTGTATATTCATTTATATATTCATTTATTAAAAAAATAAAAAAATAAATACTCCCCAGAAGAAAAGGGCACTTTCTCTTGAGGAAGAAAAAAGGGCAGGTGCTAAAGCCCCCTTTGATGTCTATGTGTGCACATGCCTGATCTAGAATAAAAGCAGTTCATTTAGTAAGGTTACCTGACAGGGAATATGCCTACTGTACTGTGTTCTAATTTAAAAATCCAGATGTTTTCCACTGAAAGTACCCACCAGAAGCAAATGTGTTTTTTGGTTTGGGAACAAGGTTCAAGTATTCAGCTTAATAATTCACACTGGACTAGATACAGTGACACACAAACCAGACCTATCATGTGGGTCCTTGCCTTTTGAAACAGATGAGTCAGTGACTAGAGCTTTCTGAATATAGAGCAGCCTTTTTTTAGATTTCACATGCCAGGACAGGTCATACAACATATTGAGATAGGGGCTTCAGGCTAATGCTATTGTGTAACGGCATCTATATACATGACACGCTACTCTGAGGATTTGTGGCTGTCCCGCCATTCAAGGTTGGCGTGATGCCTAGCACGTGTCATCTCCACAAAATTGTTTTGCATTGGTGCTTTTTTTCTTTGTCTGTAGACATCAAGGCAGAGTCAGTTTCAGAAACCATGTGCCATCTATAGTGGCTGCATTTCCTGACCTTTATCCCTCTACTATGGAAATAAGCATTCACAACCTTTAAAAAAACAATATCACCGGCACCCCGGAAACAAGACAAGAAAATTACTGTTATTTTTTTTACCTTACTTATTGTGGTCCAGACGTTATTGGATCTAGAGTTTGAATCTGACAGTGCTACTCAGGTTTTAATGTTTGTATCAGTGTTGAACAAAAGTCTGTTTATTGTACCTTCTCTTCATTGCCCAATCCTATGCTTTTCAAAAGGTTAAATTTGCATCAATTTAGTTACATGTATGCAGAAATTGCTTTGAATCGATACAGATAAAGTGTTAATGCTTTACAGTTAAATAAATAAACATGACTAGATATGTTTGCTCTTATTTTTGTCTTTTTCAACATCAGACAGGTTTCTTGTGAAACAGTTTTGTTCTTATCAGTTCAGTACATCTGCTTGAGTGAACTGCATGTTTAGCCACATCATGCTTGTTTTCAACAGTACTATATACTGAGTAGCTAATGTTAATCTGAATGTGTTATACTATGTCTGAGTGACAGTTTGAAAAATGTGAATGCTGATTAGGGGAGAAAATCAATAAACTCAGTGAAAGACCAGGTATCAAAGTGGTTTCCCATTTCCTCCATCTGTGTGGTGTCTGTTAACACTGGCTACTCTTTTGTTATCCATATGGAAACTGTTCAAAGTACATGGTGGCAAAATGTTAGCAGAATGCTAACTTTTTGGAGGTAGACAACTTGAAAGTGTCTTTTTAAACACAAAAGACCCTAGTTTTTACCCCGCATAGGCTTAAATCTTTAGCCCACAGGAAACAGAAACTTCCACAGCAAATCCTGACAGGAAGATCACCGGAAAAGCATGGATATCTGTTAGGACAAACAGCATAGTTGGATTAAGTCACATTTAGCTTGTATCTTGTTTGGGAAAGAGTGGTATCTTCCTTAAAGGCACACTATAGGATCTTTACAAAAAATAAACTATAGACTATAATCCCTCTCAACCATTACTTTATGATCCACTAGAAGTGTGTGGTGGTGTTTTTGTCTACATAGACATTGTCCTTTGCCTGTATTTTCTTATTTGAATCTTCTACTGCTGGCTCATTTCTGGGCTGCAACTTCTGAATGTGTTGAGCCTGTTCACGAGGAGGAACAAGGTTTGAGGTTTGAATATTGTTTACAAACAGTAACTGAAAATCCTACATAGTTTCAAATTTTTTCCTTAATATAGATTATTTGCTGCAGTGTGAATGTACTTTTGCATCTGTCTGACTCATGCTACTGGAGTGTTATCAAAAACACTTCTACAAGTCTTTGTATTTTCTGTCCACAATAACATTTAAAGGTTAGGGATTTTTTATCTTTTTTTTGTTGCACTTTTTAAAGATCTAACTTTTTATGTTTTAAAGGGAATATTTCCTTAATGTGTAACTGTGATATGCATAAATTGAAGGGATTATTTCACATAGGTTATATCGGTCAGCAATTCAAATCCTCTGATTTGTTGTCTGTAAAATATTTTCTTTTGAATGTATAATGATAGAAATTAGTTTTGAAAGACAGCATAACTCAGCTGTGGCTGCTAGAGTCAAAATGGTCCAAAAATGATTTAATGACCTAAAACTATACTGCCCTGAGGGGTGATGTCATCAGTAGGAGACATTAGCAATGAATAGTCATTACATCAGCGTGGACTTTTGTGGACTCTTTCACAGTCTGAATAAGAAGAGGCTGTTGTGTACAATCTTTTTGTTTGTGACTAGAGATCGTGGTCGTTGTTTTTATCGTCACTGTCATCATAATTATACCTCTGTGTTTGGTCTGAATGATTAGACACGCTGACCAAAAACAACACAGATTTCCAATTTACATTGTTTTCAGTCTGACTTTCTTTGAAATATTTAAGATTGTTTCAATAATTTAAAATTTGCCTTCCAACTAGTGTTGTCAATTGATTGTTGTCATGAATTGGACTTGCAAAAAAAAAAAAAATATATATATATATATATATATGGGGTTCACGAGTTTGCCTGCCCATTCAATCCTGCCAGATAATGGTAGACGAACTTGACAACTCGCTGCTGTGGGCGGTCCCTGCAACCAAGCCTGAACTGGTCCTTTACGGGCCTACTCAGCGGTCTGCCAGCACAGGGCCTCTGAGAATTTGCTTTGGCAAAACTGGCAAAACGTTGGCCCCTTAGCGCTGGCCCAGCCACTCTGAATGGGAATCGGCAGGCAAGTGGGACCTGTTACATATGCATGCTATAAAATTTGCTAACATTGAAATCTGAATAGCTATGCATACTGCTGCACAAAAGTACTTAGAATTGCTACTGCCCCTTTATTAAATAAACACAACCAATGAATACTTATTTCGCTTTGAAGAGTTCTATAAACCATGTTGAATAGCAATGTAATAAAATGCCTATTTCACTACTATCCAAGTGTTATCTTATCACTGAAATTTCTTGCAACCAAGTACTTTCTGCTGCCATTGCTATATTAGTAACAATAATAATTAGATTGCCATGCAGACTGCTGCTAATATTTCTAACATGGCATCTGAATTTAGCCATGCGTGCTGCTGCTATTTAAATTCACTAAACTAGCGATCTGAATAGCTATGCGTACTGCTGCTACAGTTGCACAAAAGTACTTAGAATTGCTATAAGCGTCTGTCACGGTGCGTGTGGATAGAGGAAGTGAGGACTCAAGTGCAGGAGAAATGGTTCTTTCTTTAATAATAAAATGAAACCAAAACAAACTCAAACCACCCCGAAGGGGAAAAACAGACTTGCAGGCTCAAAACTGCACTACATGCAGACATAACACACACACACACACACACACACACAATGAAAAACGATGGATCAGCACAGGATTACAGACACCAGGAGAACAAATGGGAAACCTAATGAGGGAGACACAGGTGGAGCAACTTAAAATATAACAAGGTAACAAGATGGGCGGGGCAAGACAATAGACAGGAGAGAGAGCACATGGCACACAACACAAGCCATGTGCTCACCGAGAACAGTGTCATCTGGTGGCCATCCTGGGCACACCCGCTGAAGACTGTGACAGAACCCCCACCCCTTAAGGAGTGGATTCCAGACGCTCCACCAAGAGAAATCCCGGAGGGAGGCGGAATGGAGGTGGATCAGGGGGAGGGATGGTGGGCCAGGCCCATGTAGTGGAAGAGGCCCTGGGGATAGAGGTAAACCAGGGCGCCAGGGCGGGACCGGCAGGGCAGGAGGCCAGGGCGGGGCCGGCAGGGCAGGGAGCTTGGGAGGGGCCGGCAGGGCACCAGGCTCTAGGAAGGCCTCCCGGCCTTGAAGGACGGAAGAAGCCTTCTTCCTCTTCCTCCTCCTCCGTTTCCGAGAGGGTGGCACTGCAGCTTCGTCTTCCACCTCCGGGGTGCTGCAACCTCTTCGGCCACCACCGGGAGCACTGCAGCTTCATCGGCCATCTCTGGGGGGGCTGCAATCTCTTCGGCCACCACCGGGGGCGCTGCAACCCCGTCGGCCACCACTGGGGGCGTGGCAGATTCGTCGGCCACCTTCGGGGGGGCTGCAGCCTTGTCGGCCATCACGGGGGGCGCTGCAGCCCCCTTAGTTGGGGAACGTGCCAAGAACTCCACAAACCCCTCAAAAGATACATGATTGCACCCTAACATGCTCCAGGGGCTAATGGGCTCATCAAGGGCATAATTGAACAAGTCCTTAAGTGCTGAGTCATTGTAGCCCAGCCCCTCTGCCACATTCCTGAACTCCATGGCAAACTCCCTCAGCTCAGTCCCTCGTTGACGGAGGGAACTCAAGGTCTCCAGCTGGAGCATCCGCTGGTAGAGGGGGCTGGAGAGAGTGGAGACCGGTAGTCGGTGTGAGCCCATTCTCCGCTGAGTCCCCATATTGGCTGATCCGTTCTGTCACGGTGCGTGTGGATAGCGGAAGCGAGGACTCAAGTGCAGGAGGAATGGTTCTTTCTTTAATAATAAAATGAAACAAAAACAAACTCAAACCACCCCAAAGGGGAAAAACAGACAGGCAGGCTCAAAACGGCACTACATGCAGACATAACACACACAATGAAAAACGATGGATCAGCACAGGATTACAGACACCAGGAGAATAAATGGGAAACCTAATGAGGGAGACACAGGTGGAGCACCTTAAACGATAACGAGGTAACAAGATGGGCGGGGCAAGGCAATAGACAGGAGAGAGCACATGGCTTGTGTTGTGTTTGTTTTGTGCCATGTGGTCTCTCCTGTCTATTGCCTTGCCCCGCCCATCTTGTTACCTCACCGAGAACAGTGTCATCTGGTGGCCATCCTGGGCACACCCGCTAAAGACTGTGACAGCGTCTTTATTAACAAACACAATCAAAAAATGCCTATTTCACTTTAAAGAGTTACTTACCCCATGCGTTATCACTGAAATTTCAAGCAACTAAAGTACTTTCTGCTGCCACTGCTATTTTAGCAACAATAATTTGACTTCCTACTGCTAATATTATTTCTAACATTGCATATGAATTTGCTATGCATGCTGCTGCTATTAAATTTGCTACATGCGATCTGAATAACTGCATACTGCTGCTACAGCTGCACAAAGATATTTAGAATTGCTATGAGCCCCTTTTAAATTAACAAAATGCAAATGATGCCTATTCGCTTGAAGAGTTCACATACCATTCATTTTTAGTCACTGAAACTTCAGCAACTACGGTCTTGCTGCTGCAACTAAAAGCATAATTTGATTTGCTATGCATACTGCTATTAATAATTCGCTAATAACGCAATCTGAAACTCTATGGATACTGCTTCTACACTCCATGAAAGTACTAGAATTGCTGTAGCCCATCCATGCATTATCACTGAAATTTCATGCAACTAAAGTACTTTCTGCTGCCCCTGCTATATTAGCAAAAATAATTGGTTGCTATGCAGACTGCTGCTAATATTATTTCTAACATTGCATCTGAATTTGCTATGCCATTCTTCTGCTATTAAATTCGCTAAAATTGCAATGTGAATAGCTATGCATACTGCTGCTACAGCTGCACAAAAGTACTTAGAATTACTATAAGCGTCTTTATTAAACAAGGAAATGCAAACAAATAATGCCTATTTCGCTTTGAAGAGTTTACAAAATCTCTGTACGCCCTGTTAAATAAACGAAGCAATAAAAGCCTATTTCAATTTTAAAGAGCTACTTACCCCATGTATTATCACTGAAATCAGATAACCAGATACTTTCTGCTGCCGCTGCTATAAATAACAGTAATAATTTGACTTGATTTGCTATGCATACTGCTATTAACAATTCGCTAATAACGCGATCTGAATTCTATGATACTGCTGCTACACTCCATGTAAGCCCAACTGAATACACAAATAGTAAATTACAGTTTAAGAGTGTCCTACTATGAGCTACATTGTACATGGGCTACTGATTGGAAATTATTTATTATTAGTAGTAATTTTATATTTTATCACTAAACATGACTTTCATAATAAATTCTTCCCTATTGCTGAACCAAGGTAATTATTGAAATAGAGATGTAGCCCCTTTAAGAGTGAGCACTCCCTCTTCTGAGTGCATTGCAATGTGACACGAGTACACGTATGAGCGGGTATATTATTTTCTGTTGCTCATTAAGTTGTTATGGTTAAATAGGTAAGGCTGTTGACAGTATGACGTTTATGAAAAACAGTTATACGGGTTCACCTTGACTTAAAACTGTGAACATCTGTGAAATGCCAACTGCAAACCGACCCCACTAGTGAGGTGTGCATCTAAAAGCGATCTGTTTGTGGTTAATGGGGAAATGAATGCCCACAGAAAATATTAAAAGCATTGGAAATTTCGGGCAAATAAGGTAATCCCCAATTCACTTTACTGTTCTAAAATCCGCGACACTTGACGTTGTATTCTCACATACATGAACTAGAAAAAACGCTTGCTGCTGTTGCTAATGCTACTGCTGTTTTATGAACAAGACATGCTTAGTAATTAGTCCTCTCGTGAATAACCTACGCGTAGTTTAACAACTTGTATTTTTTCTAGTTTAAAAATGTAAATCTGACGAACGCAATAATGCACTGAAATCAGAGTGAAGACCATTTACTTATCTAGCTGTAGAGTTTCAGAGAAACTCTGAAAGCGCGCTGTAGGAATCTCAAGTGAATGCTAGCCAGCCATATAAATGCAAGGCAGTGTAAGCTCATTGGCTGCATATGCAGAATGAACCAATCAGCTTGTGCCAAGTCGTTTAACTCTCTGCAGGGCTTGCAAAATTGCTAGCCCAACGTCCCGTGGCTATTGTGTTTTCCAGTCGGGCTACCAAAATGTATCACCACTCTGCCTGACGGGCTATCTTAAATGCAGATCTCCCGCGGGTACTTAAAAACTCCTAAAGTGAGCTCTATCAAACTTAAGGCCATAAAAAGTTTTAAATACGTTAAATGGTATAAGAAATGTCTTCATTAAAATTTCATTCAGTTGGATTAAACTTCAAAAGGCAATGATGTCATTAAATAAATATGAGCGCTGCACGTTTCAAGTCAAAACGCAGCGCGGATGTCTTCATTTGAATGTATCTGAAGGCAACAGACTGTATCAGAAATGTGTCGTTGGCATTTTAATTTCATTTGACCTATAATTCCTGATAAAGCAGCATTTATGAGCACAGAGCTGCTTTGTGTACAGCCGTTACCGGGGAAACCGGAATATTTCAGCGCTCCTAAAGCGCCACCTTGTGGAAGAGAATGAATACGCAGCAAACAAATAGAGTTGTAAATGAGAAAGAAGTTAATGTGCCTTCTAAAAATCGAAACAATTGAGACAGTAATATTTATACGATTTAAATTGACAATAATTTAAATGCTTGATTTATCCCTTTTCATAAAAATGGTATAAAGGCTGAGATGCTGTTGTATAAGAATTTTGTTTTTGTGAAAACCTGTATCTGAACTGTAAATCATGTAATTTTATTGCTCAATACTGTGTTACCATAGACATTGTCCAACCCCACTCATACTGTGTTCATTTTACTTGTGCAGCTCTTACATTGGGTCATAAATTGCCTAAAATTATTATTTTTTAATTATGCAGATACCCTGTAAATAGTGAAATAAAATTCCTTCCTTCATATTTGTTGATATTTGTGTATTGAAAATATTTTTGATTGACATTTAAACTCCTATCTGATTTTCTATATTAAAAAAGAAAAAAAAAAAAAAAAGGTATTTTTTAATTTGGGCTAGTTAAATTAATTTTCGGGCTACCAAAATCTGAAGAGTACCTGCCCGAAGGGCTACCAGGGATTTTGAAATTTTGTGAGTCCTGCTCTGAATATCATCAGTTACATTAAGAACCTGTCAGCCTGCGCCATCTACAGTTTCATGACTGAACTATATATTTGTTATATATCTGAAATGGATACAGTCATCACATAACTAATGTCTGTATTGTCAAAAATGTACAGTAGTCAAAGGGATTTCAAATCAATACATTTTTTAAATACAAAATAGAAAACATTCAATTCAGGTTAGTACAGCTACATATAGCCAAAAATGTAAATACACAAAAGTAAAAAAAAAAAAAATACAACGCAATGTAAGTTTGATTTCGTCATGTGAAAGTTGAAGTGTGCAAAAGCCTTATCTGTAGTGCATCAATGTCCAAACACTGTCCATAGCTGAAATTGGCTGATAGCAAATGAATAATCCAACCTCTTGTAATGAAAACACGCCACAGCTCTCAAACACCAGACTCTTCCTAACCAGGAACAGTCAACAATAATCCAGACTGTGGTCTCACGTCGAAAGGAACTTTAAATCCATATTCAAACTGGACCATGATGTGGTGACCTCACCAATAAAGAGTCCTTCTAAAATGCATACAACTACACTGTCTTAGCATCAATCCAAACATAGGCCATACATGTAACATCTCTGCAAAAAACATCAGCAATGTACACTTTTAAATAGAAAACAAAAAACAAAAGAGACCTTTAGACTGGGCTTGATATTACACATTTCCCAACCAGGACACAGCACAATGTGTTCAGCAGGTGAGCCATGCTGGCTACTGCTGCTTGCTATTGCTAATTCCCTCTACCCACATGGCTTTACTTAAGGAAACCTAAAACACCCTAGCAACCCTAGTGGAAATACTAGTGGAACAAAACTTCCCACAAATTTCTTAGTAACAGGCTCATGTCTGTTACACCTCAAATCTGGCTCGTGAGATCCACTTTCCTGCAGAGTTTAGCTCTAACTTTGATCAAACTCGCCCCCCTGTGATTTTCTAATGATCCTGAAGACATGCTCAGGTGTGTTTGATTGTGTTTGATTAAGGTTAGAACCAAACTCTGGAAACTCAGCAAAGTGGATCTCGTAAACCAGATTTGAGGAACCCTGGCCTATATGAAACAACAGGCTCTGGAAAGGTCTCTTTTGGTTTGAGCCATTCCAGTTCAATTGAGTGGCTAAATAATGGCCAGTCAATGTTAATATGCTCCTAGTTGCAGGACTGCCTACACCAGGGGTAGGCAAGTTTGGTCCTAGAGAGCCGCAGTCCTGCAGAGTTCAGCTCCAACCCTGAAAAAAATCTCACCTGCCTATAGCCTTAGTAATCCTGAAGACATTGATTAGCTTGTTCAGGTGTGTTTGATTGTGTTTGATTAAGGTTAGAACCAAACTCTGGAAACTCAGCAAAGTGGATCTCGTAAACCAGATTTGAGGAACCCTGGCCTATATGAAACAACAGGCTCTGGAAAGGTCTCTTTTGGTTTGAGCCATTCCAGTTCAATTGAGTGGCTAAATAATGGCCAGTCAATGTTAATATGCTCCTAGTTGCAGGACTGCCTACACCAGGGGTAGGCAAGTTTGGTCCTAGAGAGCCGCAGTCCTGCAGAGTTCAGCTCCAACCCTGAAAAAAATCTCACCTGCCTATAGCCTTAGTAATCCTGAAGACATTGATTAGCTTGTTCAGGTGTGTTTGATTAGGGTTGGAGCTGAACTCTGGGCCTGTTTAGGTTTGGTGTGGGCTGGCCCTAGCATTTTTGCAAGGGTGGGCTGCTGATAATAGATTGTAGGGTGAAAATGTCTCTGCTGTGGCAGAGAAAATGAATACCGAATCACTACTGCTGGGGTAAAGGCTTAAAAGGATTAGTCAGTAATGATGCTGCTGCGGCAGCTGCGTTTTGGAGATAGAAAGGAGATAGAAGGAAAGCCATGTCCAAATGCATCCCTGAGAGGATTTGAGTGCAGAGCGGAATAGACACAGATGGGGGCTCCATGGCAATGGCATGGGCGGAAGTTGCTGCTGGAACAGTTATAAAGAGGGAATAGGATGGAGGACAGGCTGAGGAAGAAGGAGGAATGCTGACACCGTGAAAAGATGAGGCAAGCATCGTTTGCGGAGGCAGCCTCATGCTGGGTTCTGTGCTTGAAGAAGAAAAGAAAGAAGTAGATGGGGGAAAAAGGGGAAGATTGGGGGACGGGGATAACAGCTGCTGGGGAGGAAAAGCTGGTTGTTCCCGAGGCTGACTCTGCCTCCTGGCTGAAGAAGGCCGGCCTAGCTCTCTTAGTTCACATGTCGCGCCTAAAATCGCGTGGAAAACGCTAGGCCCGCCACTTTCTGCTTTTCTCCAAACCGTTCGGGCGCTTATGCTCCGGAGGCGTCTGCCGTTGCTAAGCAACCATGACCTGCGCTCTCCATGAAGACGCGAAAGTTTCAGCAAAGGATAAATGGATTTGCAGCACTAAAAATCGCTTGCAGTAGCTCTGCTACTAAATTTATCCCTGTACAGCTATGATCAGCTGTTCCTTCATCTTGGCTGAGCTTTCAATGTTGTTACGGGAAAGGATGAAGCTGATTGGTTGGTTCTTGTCACATGACCTACAGTGCGCTTGTGGCATTCTGAAAAGTTGAAATGTTTTTATTTCGATGCGGTGCGGACGAGCCTGGAAAAAATTAGCGCATACAACAGGACTTTGGTTTGCATATGGGAAAATTGATATTTGCAGAGGCAAGAGTGTGCTGCAATCCGTTAACCGAATTCGGAGGAGGGCGCCTGGAAGGACGACCTTGTTCCTTGCTGGCATTACCCGTACGGTAACTGGTGTTTGGAGAAGCTGAGTTCGGCTCGGCGATGGAAGAAGATTCCATGGAACAAGAAAGTTCCTTGTCCGAGGTAAACATCTGAAGCTCATCAGGGTGGGACATGTTTCACGGAATAGGACGGGGCCATATGTCGGAAGAATCGTCGCTGGAACGGAGCAATGACTGCTGCTTATATATGGTCGTAGCGATGATTGACAGGACTGGATGATAAGGCTCCTCCCGAACCCGGGTTTTGAACTTCATTTAGAGTGCTGCAAGAGTGGTGCAAGAGCAGTTTTAAAAATCACTGGTATGGCAGTGAGAAATAGAGTTTAGTATAATATCTGCTGTGAGACTGGATAGAAAGACTAGCTCTGGGGTGGGTGATGGGCAGGGCCGGAGTGGGACTCATTTTCAGCCCTGGAGTTTCATGCCTTAGACCGGCCCACTTATTTTTTATATATATTTTTTTACTGGCCTTTTTAAGTGCTGCCTTTGCACTTTCTATTATCCATTTTTCATCTATTCTTTTTTGCTCGCATCCAACAACTGAGGTATTTTTTTTTGTTTGTTTGTTTTTTTGAGCAAGGTGCCTCTGTCAGGGGAGTCAAAAGATAATTACGTCATCAGTAGGGTTGCCAATTAACTTCAGAAATGGAAAATAAAGGACAATTGTAATTCTTTATCTTTTATTCTTTAAGAAAATAAGTGTTTGTTCTATAAGAAAATAAGGGACAGAATAAGGGTCCGTGGTACAGTGGGTATGGGTATGGTCCAACTATTTGTACTGTACCATAATGTATGTCTGCCTGCAGTCAAATAGTTCTCAGAAATAATCACAATTGTTTTGCTAAACCTATTTATGTGCAATTATTCTAAAAATAATTTTAATGTCATACAAAAAATGTCATCGGCCCAAGTAAATTGTACCAATATAGGATTGTGACTTCACAAGTGTAGTAAGTTAGGAGGTGAAAATACTGTGAAATTACAAATGGCATGAAATTTGAAGGCGTAACAACTGAAGGTCTATGAAACGTCAGTCAATAAAGCATTTTAAACAATAGCATTTAAAGTTTTGAACTAAAATGTCATTGCAACCATATAGCCTTTGAATGAATGAAAATGCATATTTTTCAATTAAAGAAAACTTTGAGAGTGTGGGCTGCTTCTGGTGCTTGGATTTGTAGCCTATCTGTCGTCAGCGCGAGACCCGCTCACTGTGAAGCGGGAGCCGGCAGAAGATTCCGTTTGGTCTTAAAGCTGTCCTCAAACGGCTACTTCACAAACAAAACAATGATTTGTGCAAAAAGAATGATTAATTATCAATTGAGAATAATTGTTATTGATAAGGTCTGGTGAAAATAATAATATGGTCTACGAGAAAATTATAAATAAAAAAAGTGGGGCTGCTATGAGTGCAGGCAGTCTAGGGACAGCATCACTGATCTATATATAATATCTATTATAGATCAGTGGACAGCATCCATATTTCAACCCCAGTGGCATGACAACATAATGACCCTCGTGCCCTCGTAGATGGCCCTCGTGGTGGCCCTCATAATGGCCCTCGTGGCCAAAAAAACAGACCGGCCCATCGGGAATCCTCCCAGTGCTCCCAATTAGCCAATCCGGGCCTGGTGACGGGTCTTCATAAGAGCCAATGTCCTAAATTTCTGAAAGGCAGAAAGTGAGAGAGACAGCAGTTTGAATAAAATCGTGCTATAAGTTCTGTTTTAATTATAATACAAGTGGAAGACCAGATTAGCCAACTGAGGAACGGCATTAGTTCAACAGAACTTGATCTGCATTAGTTGAAGCAATAGATTATATTGTTGCATTGGAAGAAAATGGTTTGGAGGCCCATTCTTTCTACCACAGTGTAGTGGACATGACAAGCGGAGGGAGATATCTCTGTTGCAGCAGTTATGTAACATAGTTTTATAATTAAGGCTGCTGCAGAATGGAGTAATAATGTAGTGTAAAGCAGTAATGTAACATGTGAGATATCAGGTACTGATGATACAGGCCATTTTAAGGACCTTTCTTCACGAGCCAAAGTTTGTAGTATCGCAGATTCGCAGCACATGGCTGGCTTGTAGCACAGATGCAGTTACGCTGTCTACTAGTTGAATTAGCATGTTTGTTTGGCCTGAACCAAGTGGATCTTCAGAATATGCAGAAGAAAATGCTTTACACACAGCCCACTGTGGCATGTTGAAGAAAGATGCAGTAGCGCTGATTTTTACTTGCTGATTTACTATGGTCTGAAATAAAGATTTCAAATTATTGTTAATTATATTTAATTTATATTATTTTCCTTAAATCATTTATTTCACAAAGCAATGGTGACGTCAGAATATAAATATTCATACAGTGGTTTGATATAATTAACACAAAAATGTATGTCATAAACATAATTTGAAGAAATCTGCCACAAGAAGTTGTTATGACGAATAACCAATTTATACAGAAGCGTCTGATGACCAGCTAAATTAGAATTGGTGAATGGGGGAAAATGTTTATTCACAATGGTCAGTTTAGAGAACCATACCGATAACTGAAAGCAAAAACTGTAGTCAAGTCAAGTCAAACCACCTTTATTTATATAGAGCTTTTAACAATAAAGATTGTGTCAAAGCAGCTTTACAGTATTAAATAGGAAAATAATGTGTCAATAATGCAAAAGGACAATAGTAAACACTCAATTTTCAGTTAAAGGCAGTTTATCATTGAATTCAGTGATGTCATCATCCAGCTCAATTCAGTTTAAATAGTATCTGTGCAATCAAGTCGACAATATCACTGGAAATTAAGTGTCCCCAACTAAGCAAGCCAGAGGCGACAGCGGCAAGGAACCAAAACTCCATCGGTGACAGAATGGAGAAAAAAACCTTGAGAGAAACCAGGCTCAATAGGGGGCCAGTTCTCCTCTGGCCAGACAAACCAGGTTGTTCCATGCTGCAGCAAAGTTAGATTGTGCAGAGGACTCATCTGGTTCCTGTGGTCTTGTCCCGATGGCTGTCTAGAAGACAAGGTCTTCACTGGGGATCTGTCTCTGGGGCTCATCTAGTTGTCCGCTGACATTCAGGGCTGTAGAGGTCATCTCTAGGTCCTGATCTACCATCTGGGTTGGATACGGACTGGATCCGGGTGACTGCATTTACCATCTGATCTGGATACAGACTGGCTCTGGTGGCTATGGTGACCTCAGAATGAGAAAGAAACAGACTAATATTAGTGTAGATGCCATTCTTCTTACGATGTAACAAGTACCTTAGGTGTTATGGGAAGTGTTCCTGGTTCCGGTTGACTTAATTAATGCAGCCTAACAATGTTTAACGCAGTGGTTCTCAACCCGCGGCCCGTCACAAATTCAAATGCGGCCATGCTGAACACAATTAAAAAAAATAACTTTCAGTTTTACAATTCATTTGAGATTTTACATTAATTAAAAAATGTACTAAACAAATATAAGCTATAATGTTTTTGTTATGTAAAATAATTTTGTTTTTCATATATTATTTTCAGACATGAGCAGACCTGTACTCACGTAATTAACGTTACGCATTTAACAAACACTTACAAGCGCGCACTTTGGCAGAATTCAATTCAAATAGTCATCAGCAGCCATTAGTTAGATAATATTGAGCATCAGAATGGACACATTTGTTATTAAGGGAGAAAAACGAAATGTGGAAAATGCCAGCGAAGGAATGCATACAAACAAGAGTAGTCGCTGCAGTGACGGTAGAAGAGTGCTGTACTTTCGGCATCAACTTTGGGTTTGCCCCGCCACTCACTTGATGATGTTCAGGCTAGAGCCCTGCACGGGCCTCAAATATAGGCCCTAGCCCGGCCGTGTCTGAAAGCTTATCAGAATTACCGCCCGTCTTTTTTTCCCCTTTCTCCCAAAACAGCTAATACTACTGTTTCAGCTATATTAAAATAGTTCCGTTTTGTATGTAATGGCAAAATGATTATATTTAGTTTAGTTTTTTTATTAAGTTAATTTAGAAAAACGTTTAGAGCATTTTTTGATCGTTAATCAGTGAGCTGATCATAGCCTATGTTTGATCAACTTAGCCTTCTCAAATCATCATGACTTGCCTAAAATAAAATCTATAGATATAAAACAGTTCAAACATATAACAATGTTTCAACGTTAAACCTAGATAAATGTGCGCTATTTCCAATAGTTTGTGCGGAGAGTGGAAACTAAAGTGCGCTTTGCAGGACATGGAGGCGCCAGCGCAATCACTTGCATTTTTTTCAGTGGATAGGCCTACGGTGTCATTTTTACTCATAAAGGTAAGAGTAATACATAATTCGTAACTGTAAAGGGTCTACTTTTATTTGTGTGCACTCACAATATCAACAAAACGTTGTGCTTTTATAAAATAAAGAAAACAAACATGATGCGTTTTCTGCCATCTCTTCTTTGAACAGGAGCGCTTACAAAAATGAACCGAAACTCAGCGAATACATGCCTCACAGACATGATAAATATATCTATAGAAAGCTTTAAATTACTACTTAATGAAATCAAACAAATCAAAAACAAAAACTCCTTCATTACAATCATAATCCGTAAAGATGCACTTCTCTCTAAAGGCGCGTCTGAGGAGATGGCGAGTCAGGATCGGCGACTTCATCCTTGCGACACCAACTCAGAAAACACTAGTTTATTAGTAAATAAATCCAATATCTCCTTACTATTTCCCCCTGACACATTCATGGTAATTACTTTTGCCGGTGCTTTGCGGCAAGCTTAAGGCTATTGCATGCATTTGAACGCAGATCTCTTCAGCTGCGCTGACTGCACGCATGCTGCTGCTGCTGGACACTAAGCACCGTCGAGCCGCTCTTGACAGTTGCGGTAGCACGGTCTCGTGTTGTTTCCACCAGCGCGGCAAAAAAAATAAAAAGTTCATCACTAATTGATGGATGTCTAAAATCTAAAAATAAGGAGAAGCCTAAAACAAGCTCAATGCCCGGCCCGCATCTTAACTATGACGTAAAAATTGTACCGAAGGCCGGCCCTAGGGGCATAAAAAAGTCGAGGCCCGTTGGGCCCGGGCTGAAATGCAGGGCTTTAGTTCAGACAAAAGGAAACACCCATACTATGCAGCAATCATCCTTAATTGCAGAAATGTGGCAAAACACCTCTGGAGAGAACCTCAGATTATTAAATTCGAAAGTGCTTTCCATATTTGGATCAACATAGGCTACATTTGTGAACGCACATTTTCTGCAATGTCGCGTGTCTTACAGACTGCAACTTAACAATCGCAACTTCATTGTGCTGTTACTCCTTTCGAGTCGAATTTCTCAAAATTGGTCAGCTCACGACAGCATCAGGTGTTTTATTAATGGTGAGTATAATTATTTATTTATTTATTTCAATGAATGTAATCGATTAGATATCATAATATTTAGGCTATGTAGGCTATTATAAATCTGGTTGGTTTGTATTGACATAATATGTAAATGATATGTGTGCGGCCCGTGAGACTTGCACTTGGACCATAGTGCGGCCCAGTGGGAAAAAAGGTTGAGAACCAATGGATTTGAATATTAGAAATATTAGAAATGCATTAGTGTGTTATGTGTAAACCAGGTTAAAGAGATGGGTCTTTAATCTAGATTTAAACTGACAGGGTGTGTCTGCCTCCCGAACAATGTTAGGTAGATTATTTTAGAGTTTGGGTGCTAAATAGGAAAAGGATCTGCCACCCGCAGTTGATTTTGATATTCTAGGTATTATCAAATTGCCAGAGTTTTGAGAATGCAGCGGACATGGAGGGCTATAATGCGATAAGAGCTCACTCAAGTACTCAGGTGCTAAACCATTCAGGGCTTTATAAGTAATTAGCAAGATTTTAAAATCTATACGATGTTTAATAGGGAGCCAGCGCAGTGTTGACAGAACCGGGCTAATATGGTCATACTTCCTGGTTCTAGTAAGAACTCTAGCTGCTGCATTTTGGACCAGCTGGAGTTTGTTTATTAAACGTGCAGAACAACCACCCAATAAAGCATTACAATAATCTAATCTTGAGGTCATGAACGCATTAATTAACATTTCTGAATTTGACATTGAGAATATAGGTTGTAATTTAGATATGTTTTTGAGATGGAAAAATGCAGTTTTACAAATGCTAGAAACGTGATTTTTGATAGCAGCAAAGATTGCTATCCAATAGCACACCTAGGTTCCTAACTGATGTTGAAGAATTGACAGAGCAGCCATCAAGTGTTAGACAGTGTTTTAGGATATTACTAGGGCTGCCCCCCAATAGTCGACTAATCATTAGTCATCCAGAAGAGGCTTGGTCGTCCAAAATTTTATTAGATGCTTAGTTGCAGAAAAAAAAGATCCACGGGCGAAGTCATGCAGTCCATGATGGACAGATCGTTAACGGCTAGTCTATGGTAATACAGTACATCGACGGGCAGGACATCCAAATGCTTGACTATCATTCACTGACGTCTCAAATATGGCTTATCATCTGAAATATGTAAGTATTAACAACTTTACATGGCCTCTCAATCTAATGTTAACCTAGAGAAATGTGCGCTATTCAAGCGTCTGTGCGGAGTGTAGAAGCTGAACATTAGCGCTCACTGCAGGACAGATGGAGGCGCTGGTGCACTCACTTGATCTTAAAATAATCCTCATTTTTGGTCATACAGATAAGAGTAATACATCTTTCAAATCTGTAAAGACTTTTTGTTTATTTGTGTGCACTCACAATACCACGCTTTTGTAAAATAAAGAAAGCAAACTTGATGTGCTTTCTGCCGTCTCGGTCTGTGAACTTGAACGCGAAACTCTGTGTATATCTTTGCCTTACAGACATTAAAAATATATCTATAGAGAGTGAAATATCTACTTTCAAATGAACCAATTCAAATGGAAAACAAATTCTCAGATTATGTAATCTGTATGAAACATGAATACAGGTTCATCCACTACTGCGAATTCAGTGTCTCCAACTTAATCTCTTAATCTGAAAACAAAAAGCACTAGTTCATCAAATTATTAAAATGTTAATGCAGTCTCCTTACTATTTTTCTCTGAAATATTCATAATCATTACTTCTGCCGGTGCGCTGTGGCAAGCTTTATGCGTGTGCTTGAGCGCTTATTAGGCTATGTATGCAATTAAAGGCTCATTATAATGATTTAATGCAGCCTCCTTATCTGTTTTTCACAGTGACACATTCATAATCATTACTTCTGCCGGTGCGCTGTGGCAAGCTTTATGCATGTACTTGAGCGCTTATTAGGCTATGTATGCAATTAAAGGCTCATTATAATGATTTAAATGGTCTATTAATAAACGTGTGATTAGTCGACTAATGTTTCAAATGAACAACTACTAGTTGACCAGAAAAATCCTTAGTCGAGGGCAGCCCTAGTTATTACATGCAAAGGTTTTAGGTCAGATAATTAAAACCTCAATTTTTTTCAGAATTTAGCAGTAAGAAATTACTTGTCATCCAGTTTTTTATATCAACTATGCATTCTGTTAGTTTTTCTAATTGGTATGTTTAGCCGGGCCACAAATAAATATGGAGCTGAGGATCATCAGCATAACAGTGAAAGCTAACACTGTGTTGTAGAACACCGTGATATCTCCCAAGGGTAACATGTAAAGCGTGAAAAGTACTGAGCCTTGAGGTACTCCATACTGCACTTGTGATCGATATGATACCTCTTCATTCACTGCTACGAATTGATGGCGGACAGATAAGTCCCATTTGAACCATGCTAATGAACTTCCACTAATGCCAACAAAGTTTTCTAGTCTATTCAAAAGAATGTTGTGGTCGATGGTGTCGAACACAGCACTAAGATCCAGTAGCACTAATAGAGATACAACCACAATCAAATGATAAGAGCAGGTCATTTGTAACTCTAATGTGAGCAGTCTCAGTACTATGATACAGTCTAAATCCAGACTGGAAATCCTCACAGATACCATTTTTCTCTAAGAAGGAATATAATTGTGAGGATACTACCTTTTCTAGTATCTTTGACAGAAAAGGGATATTCGAAATCGGTCTGTAATTAACTTGATCTTTGGGGTCAAGTTGTAGTTTTTTAATGAGAGGCTTAATAACAGCCAGTTTGAAGGTTTTGGGGACATATCCTGATGACAATGATGAATTAATAATAGTCAGAAGAGGATCTATGACTTCTGGAAGCCCCTCTGTACTCAGACACCTCCCAAGATGGTCTCGATTTGCTTTAAAAAGGTCTGCAATATTATGGAGTGCTGACATAAGGACTGAACTCAATGGAACATGTTTAGACGATATTTAGAGTAGCTGATCTTGTATCAAACGTGCCTTTGCACAATATAAAGTGATGCGTAGATCGTGGATTAATGTTTACGGAGTGCCATGACATGCTGTTAGTCTAAAGCTATGACTTCTGGGATCTGATCATGTCACAGTGATGGCACAGTGTTGAAAATTACATTTGAAAATCGTTGGTAATCCGACCAATAGGAACTTGATCTAGGATATGCTGGGTGTGGCACTTTTTTACAGTTGGAGCATCTTTGGATTGGATTATTTGCTTAGATTGACATGTCTATCATTTACCATACACTTAAAAAATGTTATTATACATTTAGGAATACTGCTTCAGATCTTCAGAATACCACATCAGATCATTAGAAATGCTTTCAGGATGTAATGGGACATTGCTTTGAACAGTAACGGCCTGGCGGGAATAAGGAAAAGAGCTGCATTTCTGTTTGTTTTCGTAGGAAATAGATTTTTGGGGCAGCAAACGTGCCTCGATCAGTTGACTGTCCCTTTTCCTATTTTTAGAATGGGAGATTTTCTGGATGAAAGTGGTTTATCTGGAATTTTGAGTAGCAGTTGAAATGGCTGGGGTGTGCAGATGCCTACCTGAAAGGGCAACCAGATTAAGAGGATCTTTGCGGAGCATTCTTCATTGGAGGTGAAGTGCTGGACTTTGTCGGGTTGGGACACTGTTCACAGGACAGGACAAGGATAAACACTGGAAGAATTGTTGCTGGGATGGAACCATGAATGCTGATTGATGATTGACAGGACTAAATGCTCATCCCAAACCTATGTTTGGAGCTTCACATCGTTGTCAGAGTGTGTGGGAACAAAAAAAGCATAAGCAGCTGTGTGAACATATTAGCAGCATTTGTTTTTGCTCCTCGGAGAATAAAAATGCCTGGCCTTCCATGTAATTTGGCACATCTTCTCTTGTATGCCACTCTTGTGAATTATGTCATTTACAAGAAATGTCTTCATTTTTGTAAATACTGCTTTGAATGGATAGGTAATGGGTTGAGTATTGTTAACACAAAGGTCAGGACCTTTATCAGACTTGCTCACATTTAAGCCAACCTTTTACTAAACTAGGAAAGATTTTTCTATGGTCCATTACATGATATATGGGGTCAAATAAAGTTGTTTTAGGTGTTGCCTGAAAGTAATATCGCTGCACCCTTGTCTAGACTGCACAATGATTGCTAAGCTCATAAAAGAAGTGGTAAAATAGTTATTAGCCTATTACCCAATTAGTCAATGAGCCACATCTCAATAGAACTGCACATAAAATCTTGAGGTGAGAGGCAGAATGCTGATCTGATGATAAAGGCTGAATATGCTGATATGTTTGTGCTCTCACACAGGGCTTGTCAAGATTAAAGAAGCAAGAGACATTGAGACAAAGCTAAATGAAGTGGAGCGACTGTTGAAGAATACCATTAACATGCCCTGGAAGGTGAGAGATCTAACTATTGACACCAGCAAGAAAAGGGCTTGTGTATTTGAGTGCAACAAACAAGAAACATCTCTTGTTATTTCTTTATTACATCTTGCCAGCTAACAGCTTAATTTAATTACCTGAACATCTTCCTGAATGGTTTACTGGAAGTGTTATCTTAAATTGCATACTAAAAGGATGTTTTCTCAGTTTTCTAGGTCAGAAGTTGTCTTAACATTCTTTGAACGCTCACAGCTTGACCAGGTCCTGAGGAACGACAGTGTCCACAAAATTCAGCCATGCTTTCAAAATCCAGTTAAGATTTCAGGTATAGGTTTTTAATGTTAATATGCTTGTTAATATTTGTAAATATTACAATATTATATTATAGTGTAATATTGTTAAAATGTAAGCAATAAAATTAATAGTGTAATTATTGTAATAGTGTTAAGATTTTAAGGGAACATTTAATCGTATAACACCCTGTCAGTTAAACTTCAGGAATATCAATCTGTACAGTTAGGAAGCATAAGTGATTGTGAATCAGTTTCACCTGCTTTGGTGCAAATTAAAGTGACAACAGGTGCACTGGAGAGGCAACAGCAAAACAACCCCCCAAAAGGAAATGGTTTTGCAGGTGATGGCTACAGACAATTGCTCTCTCCTCATCCTTCCTGACTGATTTGTCTCTAGTTCTATATTTTGTTAGAGTCCTTGTCACTCCTTGTAGCATTAGGCAGTACCAGCAACCAAAGTTTATTGTGAAAACTTTTTTTTTTCCCCACTTATTTCAAAAAGGGAAACTTTCATATATTCTAGATTCATTACATGTAAAGTAAAACATTTCAAAAGTGTTTTTGTTTTAATTTTGATGATTAGGGCTTACAGCTCATGAGAGTGAAAAATCCAGTATCTCAAAATATTAGAATATTTCCTAAGATCAATCAAAAAAAGGATTTGCAAAGCAGAAAAATTCAAATTCTTTAAAGTGTGTCCATTTATGCACTCAATACTTGGTCAGGGCTTCTTTAGCACAAATTACAGCATCAGTGAGGTGTGGCATGGAAGCTATCAGCCTGTGGCACTGCTGAGGTACTGCTGAGGCACTATTGAGCCTTCAGCTCGTCTGTATTGTTGGATCGACTGTTTCTTATCTTTCTCTTGAAAATATCCCATAGATTCCATATGGGGTTCAGGTCAGGCATGTTGGCTGGCCATTCAAGCACAGTAATATTATGGTCAGCAAACCACTTGGAAGTGGTTTTGGCACTGTGGGCAGGTGCTAAATTCCTGCTGGAAAAGGAAATCAGCATCTCCATAAAGCTTGTCACCAGATGGAAGGATGAAGTGTTCCAAAATCTCCTGGTAGATGGCTGCATTGACTTTGCAGGACCAACACCAGCACCAACACCCCAAATCATTACTGACTTCGGAAACTTCGCACTGGACTTCAAGCAGCTTGGATTCTGTGCCTTTCCAGTCTTCCTCCAGACTCCTGACCTTGATTTCCAAATGAAAGGAAAAATTTACTTTTATCTGAAAAGAGGACTTTGAACCACAGAGCACAGTCCAGTTATTTTTCTCCTTAGGCCAGGTAAGATGCTTCTGATGTTGTTTCTGTTTCAGAAGTGGCTTGGTACACTCCCAAGTGTTTGAATCGACTTTACTTGACAGTATTCTCAATCTTGCGGTCATCCCTGTTGCTTGTGCACCATTTGCAATAGGCATGGGCCGGTATGAGATTTTGATGGTATGATAACCTTAAGCAAAATATCACGGTTTCACTTTATCACCATATTGGTGTTACAGCTCTAAAATGTGTTAATTTGAAATGTCTGGGTAAAAAAAAAAAAATCTGAACACAACATATTTTGAGCAACATACAGAATATTTGGAACAGTAGTATTTGTTTATTTTTTCTTTGATTTGTTTCTGAAATATGGGCTGTCCTGCAGCTTTTGATGTGGATGGTTGATTTGCTTCTAGAGCTACTGCTGCCCTAAAAAGAAGAAAATAAAGACCGACATCTTTATTTTACCTAAATCTGTAATTACAGTTATTTAATTTTAGTTATATAATTCATATACATATCATTTCATATCATTTATTTATATAATTTCATATACACCATTTGAATGAATAATAACCCAATTTGAAGCAAAAACAGAATGTTCTGACTAGCTTTGTGAAATTATACTACATGCCTGAACGAAACAGCAGAAGCTCTGAATGGGACTCAGATTCACACTCTGACAGCAGGAGGCTCTGATACAGCGTTTCCTTGGTTATCGCAGTAAACAAAGCAGAGCTGCGCTGAAACACTGCTTTAATGTGAATTATACGAGATGAAAAGAAAATACCATCTAAACGTTTCTGAAGACAGTCAGTTCCCCTCAGAAACACATTCATATTAACCCCCAAATCAATATTTAGGATTTTATTCCAATAGTTCATGCATCATGAACAGTGAGGGATCTGCCTGCTACAGTATTTTTCTCTTTGCGTCCGTCTTCAGTATCTCTGGCCTCTGTTAATGGGCATTTACAGACTTCATATTTTCACATAAACGACATTTGGAAAATGATATGCATTGCAACGCAGTTTGTGCAAGTCCAGAACAGAGATCGGCTGCAATAAAACAATAAACGGCCGGTTGCCGATTGCGTAAGTTCCAGAGGAAGCTCCTTCGGCCATCATACACACGTGACTGACAGCTCGCTCGCACCAACAGGAGGAGGAGACGTTTTACTCTCTACACTGCACTCAACCTGAGGGATTCCTACACTTTCAGTCTTTGAGGAGACATGAAAAACAGCGAATACCGCAGGAACCGTATAACGGAAGATATTAGCGGTTTTGAAACCGTGACATTTTCAAATTGCGATATACCTTGAATCCGGTAATCGGCCCATGCCTAATTTCCAACCCAATTTCTTCCTTCCAGTCAACTTTGCATTTAATATGCTTTGATGCAGCACTCTGGGAACAGCCGCCCCTTTCAGTAATGACCTTCTGTGACTTACCCTCTTTGTGGAGGGTGTCAATTATTGTCTTCTGGACCATTGCCAAGTCAGCAGTCTTCCCCATTATTGTGGTTTCAAGGAACAAGAGAAACCCGGAATTTATACTGTAGGGATGGTCATTTAATGAAACTCAAATGTAGATATTCTAATATTTTGAGATGCTGGATTTTTGACTTTCATGATCTGTAAGCTGTAATCATCCAAATTAAAACAAACAAACAAGCAAACAAAAAACGTTTTAAATGTTTTACTTTAAATGTAATGAATCTAGAATATATGAAAGTTTAACTTTTTGAAATAAGTTACAAAAAAATATAAAAAAATTCACAATATTCTAATTTTTTGAGATGCACACAAAATCACATTTGAATGTGAAGAAATTTCAGACCATCAATGAAATGTAGGAAAATACGACAAGGCAGATTATGTCTATTACAACAAAGGATTTTGCAGACTGTTTTGAATAGTGGAAGAGATGCTGGGAGAACTGTGTGAGTTCCCAAGGTGCCTAATTTGAAGGGGGCTAATGTCTCTATTTTTTACATATTACTTGTACTTACCGTATTGGCCCGAATATAAGACAATGTTTTTTTCTTGGAAATACATCTGAAAAAACGCGGTTGTCTTATATTCAGGGTCTAGACTTTGACATGTCAATAATACACCCATAACCATAGGTGGCGCCAAATACACATAAAACGAGTGTGCCATGAAATATGTAATGTAATGCCTGTTGTAAAGATCGTGAGTAAAAACAAAAGAGAAAGAAAACCTTACAGCTGCATGAGTCATAACTGTCACGTTAGCCTGATGGGACCAAACTCCCTTTGTGATTTTAAAATGTAAGACAGTACCCAGATTTGAAGACTATAGTAAGATTTAACTTCTACTGTTAATAAGATTTTGGTAGGCTACTATTAGATGGACAGCCTAAATGTCCTAATTCAGATGGGCTACCGGTTTTTTTTTTTTTATGGTATATCAAAAACGTCTCAGGTTACTTATGTAACCATGGTTCCCTGAGTAGGGAACGAGAGCAAAGCATAACGTGCACACTTACCACCTATGTGGATTTGTAGAAAAGTGCGCAAAGCTTAACGTGTGCGCTTACCATAGTATTTGGATTTTAGAGTTTTCCAAGCATCTGTTTACAGATATCCGGAAGTACTGGGCCAAACGGGAGAGGCAAGCTCAAATACAAATTTGAGACTGCCCGAGACAGCATTTACACAGGAAGGTTCTCATAATGCCACCTATACCTCCCGCTCGATGACGCAGCAAGAGGGGATATCCTGGTGATCGGGAAGCCCCTCAGGGCAACCCAGATACGGTAGACCAGTCAGGGTAGCATGAAAGCGTAATCCCAGCCCGGACGTCCAGGAAATGTTTTTTTTTTTTTTTGCAGTAACGCGCCGGGGCCTGATGATCACAAAGGCTCCCGCAGAAGCCTGTGTTTGATATGCTTGGAGCATCGCCATCGTGTGCAATGAAGCGACAGCCCGACCTGCTGCTGCATATGCCCTGGCATTAGAGCGAGATGTCAAGGAGGGAGTCTTAAAAGAGGACGTCTCATCCATAGAGAGATAGCTAGCCAGCGTCTCTCTATAGGGGCATCTTCCCATAACCGCTTTCGCGCATCGCCTCGATGTTGGCATAACTCGTATGCTGGAATCGATGGATGCGTGAGGAAAAAAGGGCCTCTTCCATTCCTTCTCAAACTCTGTATGGAAAACAGGAAGAAAAGAAGGCTCACCTGAGCTGGAGGGTTATGGCCAGAAAAATAACGTTCATCGAGATACTTCGCGACGTCACTTTCTTCACCCGCTTCACAGCAAGTAAAGCCTCGCCGTGGCGCAATCCATAATTTCCAAAAGCTCATCATACGCAGGGCAGGAGAATTGGGAAGGCTCAGCCTCAGCTTCTTTGCCCTCCTCAGACATTTCCTGCTTTTGCTGGGCTGATCCCAGCAGAGATTATATCAGACAATGTTAATGAAATAACATCATCCTCCAGCGGCTCACTCTCGTGCACAGCCGACGATCGCGAAAGGGAAACCCCTCTTCAAACTCATTGGCCAGATCCACCTGCGATCCCCACGAGCTCATTCCCTTCCGTGCCTCAGCAGCGGCGAGTCCTGAATCGCGGGAAGCAGACAGCTAATTCGCATATAACGCATAGATCATGTGTGTCATCAGATGTTAAACAACGTCAACACGGATGCACACATTCTTAAACACTTTGCTAGTGCTCGCCATAATGAGATGAATAGAGATCGCTCTTACCACAGAAATGCACGCTTCAAACAAAACAGTCAATGAAGACGAAGAAGAGAATGATGTGTGCTCCCGGCGCCTATTTATACTATAGTCGCTCCGGTAGTGACGTCATGGCTGTCGCCGGCCAACGAGTTGGTGTTTTTTCAATGTATGCTTCAGACATGGGTCACGACGAGGCGTTCCCCATAGTGACCCCTAGAGGACGCAGTTCGAAGTTCCCATGAAAGGGAAATGTATATTTTTTAAATGTGATTGTTGCTACATTTTACCAGTTTTTACCATACTTTCAAAACAAAAATTTAAATAGGAAAAATATGCAATATGAAAATAATTAAAGACAAAATGTGTTTTACTGAGAAAAAACAAGATTTGGTTTTTAAAAAGCCTTTTTCCAAAAGGTACATCTGGAAAAGGGGGGGTCGTCTTATATTCGGGCCAATATGGTACTTTTTACATATTGCATACATATTACATTTGTTACAGTTATTACGAATATATTATAAATATTATATATAATAATATAAATAGTCTTTGAGAGTTGTATTTCAGAGTTTTCTGTTTGATTTCTGTTCACTTGACATTTCTACAGAGATCATGAGGTCTAATGGGTTTTGCCTGGCAAACACAGAGACCATTGTGTTTGATGAGAGCATTCCACTGGACAAAGAGAGACCCTCCTCCACTGACTCAGCCCAGCACTCGTAAGTGTCCGACATTGCCTCTGTCATCCCAGTCCAAGTCTCAGAGTACATAACAATACAGGAAATGTATATCGATAATGATAAAGCTTTGTTGTCAGAGAGCCCTGATTACATTCATTTTTACATAAGCCATTGACAACATTCATGTAGTAATGTTTTCCTTGAGTGCATAGTAGTCTGTCACACACAGGAAGGGATACTTCCTTCCCTGGGTGTGAGAAGGAAGCTCTGGAATGAAACCCTCCCTATTAGATGTTTGATGAAATTACTCCCACACTAATACATGATTTACACAGTTCCTCCTTCCATCCCAAACACTGTTGACTAATACATAATGTGAAGTCGTCATCATCAAGATTTTTATTTCGGTCCTCCTACACAATTTCATAATAATTAAACAATATTTAAACAATAATTACATTTTTTTTTACAATTTTATAAAAAAGATTTAGACTGAAGTGGTTTTAAAGCTTGTAGTTTGAAGGTGTTACGTTGAAATTTGATTAAACAATAGTTTAATGGTTTAATAGAATGGAAAACTGTATTTACCTTGGCATAGTTGAATAATAACAGTTCTGTACATGGAAATGACATACCGTGAGCCTCAAACACCATTGTTTCCTCCTTCTCATGTAAATCTCATGCATGCAAAAGACCACTGAAAAATAGGCGAATCAGAACATAACACCAACCGTAACGTTACAGTCGGGATCACTAATAGTTACGCCCCCAACATTTGCTTATACCCGCCCATGTTCTATGCCAGCCGCCAGCCGAACCTGCACAGCCGAATCATCAGAAGTTCTGCAGGTATTGTGAAGAAACAAGTGAGGATAATAGCGAAAATGGCAGATCATGGAAATAAATGTTATGTTCCAGGCTGTGCAGGGGATGTGATGTGCAGGGATGGGTTGGTGTCTGTATTCAGAAAGGCACGGAAAACAAATAACGCGCGTACTAATGAAATAACACGAGCCACTAAAGGGACATGGTTAGCTGCTTGCTAGCGGTAGCCTGTTACAGGACATAAGATTTCACTTACCACATAAACAGAGTAAGGAGGGATGACTGAGGATAATGGCGAATGATTTACAGATCCTGAGCACCACTGACAAGTATCTGATCTTGTCAAATGTGGGGAAAGTACTGCCGCTGTAGTTTACACAGAGCACGTGGGATCGCAAATCTCGAAAGTGAAAGTAAAACGCGATTGTGCATTCGAACGCAGTTTCAATACCCCGCATATTAATATGCGGCTCCCTGATGCCCGCATTTTATATACAGTATAATTACCCAACGATATAACTGCGAGAGACTGTATTGAAATATATATTTTCCCTGTTATTTATAGTTTCCTTCCTGCTGTGTGAGCTACTAAAATGAGCCGCACTGTGATACAGCCAATCAGAGCAGAGCTCAACATTGAGACCATTTCATTCTAGGGAAAAATCCTTGGGTTGTAAATGGACATGTAAAACCGTTTCTGGAGATTTTTGAGATCTGGAGATAAAACCGTTCTCTGATATCTATGTAGATATCAGAGAACAATTTAAAATATTGTATCAATGCATTCTATGACACCTTTAAAGCATTACAAAGACAAGACAAACTGTTGTTTAGTTAATTTACAATCCTTCTCTCTTCCTTAGCATATAAATTAGATTTTTTTGTTGATATTGTGTGTTAGGGTTAGGTTTCCCTATATGGTACCTTCACACAGAAGGATGAATGTGTAGCGTCTGGACCAATCAGACACACCATTTTTCATTTGATTTAACAAATCAATTATTCATTAGATTAACAAATCGTCACAGTCCCCTCACCCAATAAACTGGATGCCAGGCTGTCTGCCACCCGGCCCCCCCGGTTACCATGGCAACCCTGACACCAGATACATTTACGACCTCCTGGAATTTAGGTGGAGAAAATCACTGCCTTGTCCATAAGGAAAATCCACAAGGGATGGACTTTTCTTTGCTAATTAATTAATTAATAGGAAAACCTTTCTTTGAATGAACACACATGATCCTTCAGGTCATTATGTATATTATTAGGCCCTTTCGCACCGCTTTAGTTCCAGAACTAAACGTACGGTACTAAAGTACTGGGACGATTTTGCGCGAATTATTTCCCAGTACTATTTATAGGGTTGCATTCGCACTGACAGTGTGTACTAAGAAGTGACGTAAGCCGGTCGACAGCGACGTCATTTGTGTGCGGCGTTCAACAATGTAAACAAAGAACAACATTAACAACAGGAGGATAAAGGACACTGTGATCGGAGCTGTGTTTTTGTTGTGTCTCGCGGGTTTCACAATAATGAACATGGAAAGTCGACGTATACGTAAAGCGATTGAAAGAACGGAAAGGAGGACTAAGAATCTCCAACGACAACTGGCAGTGCTACATTTGCTACAAGTGCCTGCACTTCAGCGTCCGTCCATCTAATAAAATAAATAGTCACTTAATCATGCAGATTTATGCTACAAGCTTTTGTAGAATTGTACAGTAAGAAAGTTATTTCCCTTAACCAGGAAATTAACGTTCTTAGAATTGACAAGACAGTTGACCCTGAGAGGTCAGCTAAATATCTACAGCGGGTCTAAAATATTCATAATTAATTATAACTAGTTATGATTAATTATTCATATTTCCCATGAGCTGATTCGTTACAAATGTATGGTACTGTGAAGTCCTGTTACAGCTTAAAAAGCAAACATGCTTCCTTTATGATAGAAGTAAGCTTATGATGCCTTAATACTGTATACTGTCCCAGCAGGCAGCTTGTTTTGGAGTTATATTGTTTCTTAAGATTTTTTTCATCTATCATTTCATGTATTAAAATGGTTGTATTATCTCTAAATATGCAGGTATGATGAGGATGGGAGAGAATCTTTGGATCCTGTAGATCAAGACCTGAGTGATGATGATCCTGAAGCTTACGTCACTAACCTGTCCTACTACCACCTGGTTCCCTTTGAAACTGACATCTTGGAGTAATGCAAACAATTTCTGCATGGGTGGACATTTACGGGGAGCACTGAATCCCACCTAAACAGTGCAGATCCAGCATGTAATTTCGGCCAAGTGATAGATGTGCCAGCGCTTATATTTTCTGATTAGTAGTGTTTATGACGGCAGGAAGAGTTTGAATGCAGAGATCGCTGCTTGCTTCCTGCTTTGACTTTGTCCATCAGATTGGTTGGCCTGAGCCAAAAATTACACTATATTCACCCACGTGCCTCATTATTCAACCTAGACTCATGCTGTAGCTGTACTACTAGGAACTAACATAATGAAGAAATAAGCTGCTATTCCTGGTGTACAGATTGATGGGGGCCTGAAAGATTTGTTTCATTTTCTTTTGGTTGTAAAGTTCAGGCTGTACTGTTTTTGAGGTTGTGATTCATTTTTTTCAAGGCCCAATGCCCAGAAAACCTGCCTGAAAAATGTTTTCTTCAGAAAGAGTCTACATTAGAAACAATGCTTTGGCATTAGTGGATGATCTGCAGATGCTCCTGGAGAAGAAGATCCACATAAGGATTTATCAAGATAGAATATTATCTTGATATACTGTATATGCCATTGTAACTTAAAATGCCGATTCAAATAGCCAACAACTGAAAAAAGGGTATATGTAAAATTGCAAACTCAGTTTATTAACGTTGTTCTGGGTTCTTTTATGACCTCTTGAATGAGTCGTCGTTGTGCTCTTGGAGTAATTTTGGTTGCCCGGCAACTCCTGGGAAGGTTCACCATTGTTCCAAGTTTTTTTAATTTGTGGATACTGGCTCTGACCATGGTTCGCTGGATTCCCAAAGCCTTAGAAATGGCTTTATAATCCTTTCCAGACTGATACATGTCAACTGTTTTGATTCTCATTTGTTCTTGAATTTCTTTAGATCGCAGCATGATGTGCTGCTCTTTAAGCATGCTTTACTTTATCAGACAGGTTATATTTAAGTGATTTCTTGATTCAACAGGTCTGGCAATAATCAGGCCTGGGTGTGGCTAGTGAAATTTAACTCAGCTTTCTAAAATAATGTGGTTAATTGCAGTTCTTTCATGATTTAACAGGAGGGGGCAATTAATTTTTCACGTAGGGCCACGTAGGTTTGGAGAGCTTTTTTCCCTTAATAAATGAAATCATCATTTAAAAACTGCATTTTGTATTTACTTGCATTATTTTTGTGTAATATTAAAATTTGTTTGATGATCTGAATCTTTTAAGTGTGACAAATATGCAAAAAAATTTAAAAACAGGAAGGGGGCAAAAACCTTTTCACACCACTGTAAAACCTTTGATTTTGTTATGAAATCACTGCTTTATTAATCTTAGTGTTAAGGGCATTGGGGTTAGCAAAATTAAGCTTGCAGATGTATAGTGGTGTCTTTCTTGTCAGACAATTTAAATCGCTCTCAGAAGATAATTTTATTAGCTTGTGGCCTCTTTTCTACTGAATGACTGTGGACAGTAGCTGAACTTTGTTCTTTTCTCTTGAATACAAAGGGCTTGCACACTCACTTGGCACATGGTGCCTAGTCCACACACACACACACACACCCTACTTTGTAATAGAATCATGTTTCCCCTCTACCCGTGAGAATGTTCTGCTCTTTTTTTAGTTAACAAATTTTGTAGCTTTAATAATCGCTCCCACTTTTAAAGCATACATATAGGAAGAATAAAATGATCTGAACTGTGGGAGACTGGGTCAAGTACACTCTTAAAAATAAAGGTGCTTCACAATGCCATAGAAGAACCTTTTTGGTCTAAATGGTTCCATAAAGAACCTTTAACATCTGAAGAACCTTTCTGTTTCACAACAGGTTCTTTGTGGCGAAAGAAGGTTCTTCAGATTATAAAAAGGTAAGAAAGAGATGGTTCTTTAAAGAACCTTTGACTGAATGGTTATTTGTGGAACCAAAAATGGTTCTTCTATGGCATCGCTTGAAGAACCTTTTGAAGCACCTTTATTTTTAAGAGTGTAACCGTATTAGAGAGCATATTTACATATTTTTTGCAACATGCAAGTGATCTGATGCTTAGTTAAATGTTTTTTTCTTCAAGATGCACATAATATATTTGAACATATCCTCTGACATGTCATATCCATCATGCCTAGCCATGAAATACTCCCTGTCTCACATCTAAACCTGGATGCATGTGAGCAAAGATATCACTAATGTCTTGTTGGACACAAACAAAGTGCAAGAAGGATAGACTGTGCTTAAAGTAATTAAAGTACATGGACATGACCAAATGCAGAGCACATTGCATATTAGGTATGATACATATCAGAGAAAAGATCCAAAAGAGGTTATTTTTGATCATTGGAATTTTGAGGTAATGATTATTTTTGCATTGAAAATAACATTGTCTGTTCTGTTATGATGCACATACTTTTATATGTAGCATTACGTGAATTATTTTTGACTGCTGGGCACCACATCATGTATTGCTAATTATAGTCATTTGTACAGTATATTTGAAATTAATTGCATAGCTTGTAAATAATTTATAAATAACATGCCATTAAAGCTTTTGTATAGGCTAAATAATGTTTAGTTTGTGTTATGATTTAGTTTGTTTTCTTCTTCAGAATAATCAGACTAGGTATAACAAACAATAATAACAAACCTGATCCTTGAAAGCAACTTTATTCACAGAAAGATATTCAAAATAACAAGTTGCAGCTCTCAAAATATGATTCCAAATAGCATCTAGCTATGTGTGTATAATATATATTTTTTTAACTGAAAAATGGACTTGGATTGATTTGTAATTTCTTCTTTCTGATGAGCTCCACTTTATGACAGCCATTATTAATTATTTAGAGTGTGCTGACACCTGCCGTTCACTCATAGTATTTTAAAACTAAGTTGTATAATATTACAAAAACAGTAGATCAAAAGTTTGTGGTCAGTAAGGTGTTGTATTTGAAAGAAATTAATACTTTAATTCAACAATGATGCACTAAATTGATTAAAAGTGACAGTAATGTCAATTAAAATGTTACAAAATAATTCTATTAAAAAAATACTGTTCTATTCAACGTTCATCAAAGCATTTTGAAAAACCTTATGACTATGACTGCTATCTAACTTTGGTCATATATATATATAATTTAATCCACTTGATCATGTGATCATGTCCATCATCAAATCTTTATTCCACTATGTGATAATGTAATATGACAGTTGTAAACGTTTTAAAAATCCAAGTAGGCTAATCAAAACTGCCTGTACATGAGGAGTCACCCATATAAAAGATGCTTGCTGAATCCGTTCAAGCCTGTAAAAGTACATGGCAATATCACATTAACTTAAGTCATTTTTTTCCCGGCGCTGGGTCTGCTGCTCCAATAGCCTACATCACATCAGCAGAAGTTGATGACTTTTATTTTGAAATATCCTAAAGTCGTGAACTTTATTTCTCAATTTCACTTTGTAACGCAATGGATCGCCAAATCACCGCTGTCCGTCCAGAACATCGATTTGACGCTAATAACCTGAAAAGATATCTGTCAGGGAAACTTGACAGCATTTCAGGCAACAGCACTTTAACTCTGCAGCAGTACAGGTACGAAATTTCACAACACACATAATTTTTCAAGTGCACCTCATGCAAACAAAACGCATGTTTTGTTTGTTATTTGTTCTATTGTACTTATTTGTTTTGAATAGAGCTGGGCAATCCAACCCAACGTTTTACATTGAGACTGCAGATAAACGTTATGTGCTCAGAAAGAAACCTCCAGGAGAGCTGCTGCCCGGAGCTCATAAGGTAACGTTACTGTGTTCTGTACGTATGTGAAACTTCAGGATAACTGAATAACTGATTATTTGTAGAATACTTGCAGTGTAGAATTGAATGTAATTGGAATGTTGAGTTTAATATAGTTTATTTGGGTCAATCCAGCGCTGTTGTGATCATGCAAAAAGGACTTTGGCACCAGTGATTGTCCAACTTGACAACACAACACAAATGTATAGAGGTGCATCTCAATAAATTAGAATGTCGTGGAAAAGTTCATTTATTTCAACTCAAATTGTGAAACCCGTGTATTAAATAAATTCAATGCACACAGACTGAAGTAGTTTAAGTCTTTGGTTCTTTTAATTGTGATGATTTTGGCTCACATTTAACAAAAACCCAGCAATTCACTATCTCAACAAATTAGAATATGGTGACATGCCAATCAGCTAATCAACTCAAAACACCTGCAAAGGTTTCCTGAGCCTTCAAAATGGTCTCTCAGTTTGGTTCACTAGGCAACACAATCATGGGGAAGACTGCTGATCTGACAGTTGTCCAGAAGACAATCATTGACACCCTTCACAAGGAGGGTAAGCCACAAACATTAATTGCCAAAGAAGCTGGCTGTTCACAGAGTGCTGTATCCAAGCTTGTTAACAGAAAGTTGAGTGGAAGGAAAAAGTGTGGAAGAAAAAGATGCACAACCAACCGAGACAACCGTAGCCTTAAGGCCCGTTCACACCAAGCACGATAACAATAAAGATATGTGATAAAGATATATATGATCGTTCTCAATATTAAAGATTAGCATAGTTCACACCACAACTATAACGATAACGATACAGAGGAACGATATCGTTGTGATCACTTTCAAAACAATTTTTTTTCCAGCTGATGGAACGATAAAACACTGACAGCCAATCAGAATCCATCCTGCTGTAACGAGCTCAAGAATTTAAAGCGGCAGACGCATGTGCGCTTAGAATAAACAGACGATATCGTTCGCTGGTGTGGACGCTAATATCGTTATCTTTATAGTTATCGTTCTTGGTGTGAACGGGGCTTTATGAGGATTGTCAAGTAAAATCGATTCAAGAATTTGAGTGAACTTCACAAGAAATGGACTGAGGCTGGGGTCAAGGCATCAAGAGCCACCACACACAGATGTGTCAAGGAATTTGGCTACAGTTGTCGTATTCCTCTTGTTAAGCCACTCCTGAACCACAGACAACGTCAGATGCGTCTTACCTGGGCTAAGGAGAAGAAGAATTGGACTGTTGCCCAGTGGTCCAAAGTCCTCTTTTCAGATGAGAGCAAGTTTTGTATTTCGTTTGGAAACCAAGGTCCTAGAGTCTGGAGGAAGGGTAGAAGCGCTCATAGCCCAAGTTGCTTGAAGTCCAGTGTTAAGTCCACAGTCTGTGATGATTTGGGGTGCAATGTCATCTGCTGGTGTTGGTCCATTATGTTTTTTGAAAACCAACGTCACTGCACCCGTTTACCAAGAAACACTTCATGGAGCTCTTCATGCTTTCTTCTGCTGACCAGCTTTTTGAAGATGCTGATTTCATTTTCCAGCAGGATTTGGCACCTGCCCACGCTGCCAAAAGCACCAAAAGTTGGTTAAATGACCATGGTGTTGGTGTGCTTGACTGGCCAGCAAACTCACCAGACCTGAACCCCATAGAGAATCTATGGGGTATTGTCAAGAGGAAAATGAGAAACAAGAGACCAAAAAATGCAGATGAGCTGAAGGCCACTGTCAAAGAAACCTGGGCTTCCATACCACCTCAGCAGTGCCACAAACAGATCACCTCCATGCCACGCCGAATTGAGGCAGTAATTAAAGCAAAAGGAGCTCCTACCAAGTATTGAGTACATGTACAGTAAATTAACATACTTTCCAGAAGGCCAACAATTCACTAAAAATGTTTTTTTTATTGGTCTTGTGAAGTATTCTAATTTGTTGAGATAGTGAATTGGTGGGTTTTTGTTAAATGTGAGCCAAAATCATCACAATTAAAAGAACCAAAGACTTAAACTACTTCAGTCTGTGTGCACTGAATTTATTTAATACACGAGTTTCACAATTTGAGTTGAATTACTGAAATAAATGAACTTTTCCACGACATTCTAATTTATTGAGATGCACCTGTATAACGTTAAGTGACCCCAGTGGTGAACGTGATTTCACCAAGTACAACATGTTCCTGGATCAACATTTAATCAACCAATCAGAATAAAGGGATAACTTCTCAGGAAATGTCAATTTTAGGCTTACGTTCAGGGTTGCTTCTACACCCTTGTTAATCAGCTATAATTTTCCTCTGATTTTAGGAATAAATTATGGGTAGGGTTAGGTTTAGGGGTAGGGATTGGGTTAAATCTATATATTTTTTTAAAGTTATGTTGATCTTGGATCAACAAAGGATGTTGATCCAGGAACATGTCTTACTTGGCAAAATCACGGCGACCGTGAACCAGTAGAGGGAGACAGAACCAAATATATTTTTTAAATTAATTAATTAATTTATTGATGCCTATTTCACGTAACAAAAACTGTATTTTTGTTTCAATCAAGAAGCCAATCTGCTGTCATAATATGTACTGGTTAATTGTTATGTCTAATTTTTCTATATTGATGATGCATCTCAGATGCGATGTGATATCTCGGATGTGATATAATGGAATATAATAGAGATATAATGTGAATAATGGTAATTTTAGATGACCTTTCGGATGTATTTAATTATAAAACGCTTTATAATCTATAATAATATTAAACTTATTTCATATTTTCTCCAAACCATCTTGAATATTAAGACTTTCACCTGCAATTCTGGCCAAATTAAAGATGCATTGTGTGTGAATTTGCACATGTTACCTTGTGTTTAATAAAAAAAAAAAAGATTGATTAGTGAAATGAAAGAATGATTTAATAAAAAATTGGAATGATTAGTAATTGTCTCTGATTGGCCTGTTTAGCTAAGCCCTCAAAACGCATCTTATTTACTGGTACAGTATTGCATGATTTGTAGATTATAATTAATAGTTTACACTTTGTATAAACATTTGCAATTCGTTTTTAAAAGGTAACATTACATTCTTAAGGACTCCATGCTTGCATTTATTTTCAGGAGCACTTGTGAAGGAGCACTTCATATTTGAATCCTTTTTTTAAAACCTTTGTAATGCTTCCAACTTTATTAAATGTATGCCATCTTTTGTGCCAAAAAAATGTAGATTTATGAACTCTTATAAATTTTTTTTATCAAATAATAAATTCAGTTAAAATAATAAGATACAATCAGGAAGAATAAGTTACTAATCAAATGAAATCAGCATCAACCATTCATCTTTGCACGGCACAGAAGAGCACAAATGTGGCATTACAGAATTTTTGACAAGACTCAGAGGTGGCATCAATGCATCTCATAATAACAATGTTATAAAATAATGTTTTAAATATAAAGTTTTGAATATAGAAATATTAAACAATTTAAATGACTCAATTTATACTTTAAAAATGAAACTGAAACCACCAGTAGGTGGCAGCAAGTCACTGCATCTTTCATTCAATCGATTCGTTCAAATGGCTGATTAATTTAGGAACGAAGCAAGTGACTCACTTTATGACTCACTAGATTTGATCAAAAACGCAGATTCATTCATAAACGAAACAGCTATGTTTGCCTGGAGATGCGCAGCGGCTCAGCTGTGATTTATTTCAGAATCAGAAGAGCTTTATTACCAAGTATGTTTACACACACAAGGAATTTGACTTGACTGCAGGAGCTTCCAGTGCAGTAGAAAGTACAGACATAGTGCAGGCATAATTATTTTCATTGACAAAGCAAATTAGACAACAGTGTTCCTAAATCTATGTCACTTAATATTAACTTATGTATAAAATAAAAAATTTATAAAACCGTTGTATAAATAAAATTTTACTCTATATAATTCTGTCACTCATCTTAGTTCATCGCAATCTCACAAACTTCAATTTTAATTAATGAGGCTCTCTACACTGCACACTGAATATATTATTTACATCTTCTTTACACTTTGTTTGTTATAATGAATGACAAAATGACTGCAGTCAGCTTTCACGATCTGTTCTGTGAGCTGGAGCAGCATGCGGACCGATAGAGAAGTATTTCTGTTAGCTGCAGTCTGCAGTTTATTATGGACAATCACAAAAGACGGCATTGCACAGTGAATCGTAGACACAAATATATCGAGCTAGGTTTATGTGCAGAATTGGGAGTGCTTTCGTAGTCTTTTGAATGGATAAAATATAGAAATCACTTTAATTTCCAAATAAACCTAACCAGTTGGAAATGTCAGTGAATTATTTATTTCATCTAAATAATTACATGAATTGCTCAATAATTAATCTAATTAGTTGGAAGTAATTATTTATCAGTATTTGCAGAGAAAAAACTGCAAATGCCCCAAATAAACAATTAAAAGATTAATTATTGTTACAGACAGGGACGTTGAAGAGACAACACAAAAAGAGGCCTTTCAGAAAGTTAATGTTGTATGTTTTAATTCTCCTCATTAATTCAAAACAAGTTCTTCTGTTTGCACGTTTCTGGCCTCTGCTGCTCTTTAAAGGGACAGTCCACCCAAAAATGAAATATTTAATCTTTAATCAGTTTAATAAACCAACAAGCTAAAAATATTATTAATTTACATTACTTAAAATTAAGCTGAAATAACAAAATATACATATTAGATAAAAACTGTTTAAAAAAACAATAATAATGTTAACAAACTACAATTACTAAAAGTTAAATAAAAATAAATATAAGCTAAATAGAAACATAAAAAAGCAAAACCTTATAACAAAAATGACTAAAATATAAACAACATTTTTTTATGAAAGTCAAGTAATTTAAAATGTAAATAAATACAACAATAGTATATTAGTAATACTAAGCTAACACGGAAACAAACAGGACATTTTTTCTTATTTAATGTTCAATGTCAGTTATGTATAATGTAATGTTTTATTTCTGTGAACAGTTTTATTTTTAAGACTAATAAAACAGTAGTGAAGAATAATATAGTTGCCATCATATTGTCCGTCGATCAAAACATTGTCTTGTATTGTGTGGTTACCTTTCGAGATTGGTTCACTCAACATTGCATTATTAGCTGAAGCTATGGGGAAACTCCCTTTCTTCGATGATGCTGAATCACTCTATTACATTGCAAAAGCCAATAGTGCTTGAGCACTCAAGTGTGAGGCAGAGCCAGCCACTTTATAACTTGTCGCAGAGAGCCATTGCCTCAGAATTGTTCTTCTTCATTCCAAAGCTGTACTTCGCTGCAGATCTTCATACTTGAGAGGACGATGTAAATAGAAGCTGCTCTCCTCCTTTGCAAAGAAAGGATACAAAGAAGATGTTGCAGAAAGCAGGGGTGTAAAATGCTTGAGTAATTTTTAGTGGTCGACCCTTATTGGTCTTTTGACAGCCGATGCCGATATCTTGGAAAGCAGGGTGGCCGATGGCCTATATAATTGTATTTATTTTAATATTTAAGAAATTTGAAATAATTTAATAATGGATTAAAAAATAAATTTGTAAAATAAACATAATTATACTTTAGACGACTTTAGTATTTTTCACATAAATAAATATTTAATAAAAATATAACTAAAAAGGAAGTAAACTCTGTAACCAACAAGAGCACTCAGTATTCTGGGAAGTTTGTGTGCATTGGGAATCATATTTTTTCAAATAAAGCCAAGGACAAGGTAACACTCACTTTACATACAGCACACAGTGAAAATTACATGAATATGACAGTGGGCAAATGCATAAAGCGCAGCATAATTTGAAATCACGAATTTAATGTTTAAAGCATTCAATTCGCACCGAAAGTCATGCAGAGAACACGCGATCATGCAGGACACACATGCACACTTTACAAGATCTTACAACTGGATTCGACTAAGTTTACAAGGTTTGTGAAATTAAATGTTCATTAGCCATTCAAAGATTTGTTTAAATGATGTAAATGCGTAGGCTATTTGCTGAATGCTGACAGCAAACGAGAAAGTATTATAATGTTTGCCTTTCTATTACTAATAATATAAAAGCAATCGTTATGATACTTTTTGTATACATTTTAATCCCTTTGTTTAACAGTTCTATTAGATTATTAGACAGACTTCTTGACCGTTTCTCAAACGGAAGGCTGCATCCTCCGGAGGTCGCATTTGTAGGCTGCATACGTCATGAAGATCTTATTTTAGAATATTAACAGTTATAAATTTGACCATTATTCTTAGTTAAGTGTAAATTGTTGTAATATACTTATGACTCACGAATGTAATGCTCAGCTAACTGAAATAAACCAGGCTTGATGACCTATGCAGCCTGCAAATGCGACCTCCGGAGGATCCAGCTTTCCGTTTGAGAAACGGCCCTTCTATCCATATTAAACGGTTAACGACGACAGCAAACAAGAGGGGAGAATGTGAGCACTGTGTGCGCAGGCGCTACCATTATCAGCGCCATTAAAAATAAAAGTCTCGAATACATCGGCCCAAACAGAAAAACTTGTCTGCCGATGCGATTTTTGAAAAATGCCAAATATCAGCCGATATATTCGCCTTGGCGATATATCGATTGACCACTAGTAATTTTACTTGATTACTGTGGATTATTTTGTGGTATTTGTATTTTATTGGATTACTGTACTTTTACTTGATTACATTTCTGAAGAAAAAAATACTTTTTACTCCTTACAATTTTATTTCAACTGCAGGGCTCGCAAAATCGCTACCTCGACGTCCTGGGGCTATTGTGTTTTCCAGTCGGGCTACCAAAATGCCGATCTTAAATCTTAAATCTTAAATGCAGATCTCCCGCGGGTCCTTAAAAATTCCTAAAGTGAGATGTATCAAACTTAAAGGGATAGTTCACCCAAAAATGAAAATTCTGTCATCATTTACTCACCCTCATGTCGTTCCAAACTTGTTCAACATAAGAAAGCAACTCATACAGGTTTGGAACGACATGAGGGTGAGTAAATTATGTCAGAATTTTCATTTTTGGGTGAACTATCCCTTTTAAGGCCATAAAAAGTTTTAAATACATTAAATGGCTTAAGAAATATAATTATAATTTCAAGAGGTCTTACAGTTGGGGACGGAAAGACAAGAGTCACGATACGGCTGGATTAAAGGGGTCATATGATGCGATTTCAATTTTTCCTTTCTCTTTGGAGTGTTACAAGCTCTTGGTGCATAAAGAAGATCTGTAAAGTTGCAAAGACTGAAGTCTCAAATCCAAAGAGATATTCTTTATAAAAGTTAAGAGTCAGCCACGCCTATCTAAAACGGCTCGTTCTAACCCCCCCCCCCTCATATCTACGTTTTGCATAAGATTTGCATAACGCCGCGCAAATGTTCACGCAAAGAAAGAAGGCGTAACTTTTATTCTCGATTTAGTATTGTTGCCGCCACCGCCATGTCATGAAGGCACTGTGTGTTTCGTTGTGAAAGCGAAACTACTTTGTTTGGCCTACCAAAAGAGGACGATATCCGCTTCGTCATGTCTAGAGCCTAGAGCTGATCCGTGCTGGTTGCTGAAATGCAACAACTTTGCGCTGTGGATCGCCGGATCGCCTTTCACCGTGGACGAAGCGGAGTCCAGCCCGGGGTCGTCATATGTGGTTGCCGCAAGCCCTCTGGACGCTCCTTCGTCGAATCTGCCGGCCGCACCATTCTCAAGCCCACCGACCTCTGGCCGTTCCTCACTCTAGCCCTCCGGCTGTTCCTCACTCTAGCCGCCGGCCTCTGCTCACTCTAAGCTGCCGCCGCTCACTCTAGGCCGCCGTGTGTGATGCCATGTTTCGTTGTGAAAGCGAAACTACTTTGTTTGGCCTTCCAAAAATGGGCACGACTAGAAATCAGTGGTTAAGTTGTATTTACAACACTGTTCCAGAACAGTTCAACCCAAATATTCAGATGTGTGCAGCACATTTTATGGAGGACGTTTCCTGATCCTGGGAGAGTAGACTACAATGCCGGCTGTTCTTACTCACAGACTGTAAGTACGTTTTTTATATTTAAAGAATTTGACACTGATGATTCAAACGCGAGTTTTGGGCAGTGTAGAGTAGGGCTTGTTTGTAATTTCTCCGATCACAAATGCAGACATGGTTTTATGTTTACGCGGTGCGAAGCAACGCAACGCGTAAAAAGACAGTATAAGTCATTATAATCCATAAGGGCGTAACATTTCCGTCACACGCTTGAGGTATTCGGCCAATCATAACGCACTAGATAGCTGGCCAATCACAGCACACCTGGCTTTTCAGACTGATGAGCTTTGTAAAAATCAACGCGTTTCAGAAAGGCGGGACATAGAGGAGAAACAATAATGTAGAGTATGTGGAAAATAATGTGTTTTTAAACCGCATAAACACATTTCATTACACCAAATACAAAAAGTAATGATCTTTTTAACAACATCATATGAACCCTTTAAACTTCAAAAGACAACGATGTCACTGAATAAATATGAGTGCTGCACATTTCAAGTCAAAACGTGGCAATATTTAAGCGCTGCTAAAGCGCCACCTCGTGGCAGAGAATGAATGTGCATTTCCAACAAGACTTTCTTGCTGTTTATGGTCAGATCAATGCAAATATCAACTCATGATTTTACGCAGCTAACACATAGAGTTGTAAATGAGAAAGAAGTTAATGTGCCTTCTAAAAATCGAAACAATTAAGACAGTAATATTTATACGTTTTAAATTGACATAATAATTTATATGCTTGATTTATCCCTTTTCATAAAAATGGTCTAAAGGCTGAAATGTTGTTGTATAACATTTTTGTGAAAACCTGTAATTGAACTGTAAATCATGTAATTTTATGGCTCAATACTGTATGTTACAATAGACATTGTGTCCAACCCCACTCATACTGTGTTCATTTTACTTGTGCAGCTCCCACTTAAACTCTGCGGACCCGGATACGTTATATGGTATCAGCCCATATATGGTATCATTTGAAAGCTTAGAGTATCTTCTTTACAAAGAATACCATTACTTTTGGTTTTATGATACATAAAGCGGTAAAATGAAGCTTAGAAATGTATTCGACCCACACATGAATTTCCGCCTAATGATTGCGAATAATTTTTCCGAAGAATGTGTATTTTTTTAAATATTTTTCACAAAACAGTCAAGTCATATATCGTAAGAAAGCTCTTATTCTCAGGAATTTGACTATGTAGATTATTTGTGTGACAATCACAGATCGAATGATCTTCAGTAGAAACGCGATGTGAAATTTGATACCTCTGAGGAAACATTCAGATTCACATTCCTACTCGCACAATTGCTTCAGTCAGCCGCAAACAGCCAAAAACTCTATATTATCTTTTAGGTTAGGGTCTCTTCTTTCAAACGAGACCATTTGCACGTTTCTGTGTGCTCGCATTGGTGAGAAATCCATTGTTTTGTTGCAGAAGTGCACCAGAGAAAAAAAGACGCTCTTTTGGCAAACACGCGCTCTCCAAATCATAGCAGCTCCGGCTAGTGGCTCTTATGTTCTACAACCCTGGGCTGCTCAGTGGGCGGCAATAGGTCAGATTACACGCCACTCAAGTGCGTCGGCCACTCAAAGCCATGAAATTGACACCTCTGGGTCAATAGACAGGAGAGAAAGAGAGGATCCGGGTCAGCGCTGGAGTTGTTTTGAGTGTGAGTCTTGTAGTTTTTTTTGACTGTTTTAAAGGCGATAATGCACGCTGGAAGGCTAACACATCGGCATCTCGGATAATGGCAATCTATGAACATAATATTGAAAGTTATAGATGATGAAGAACGTTCAGTGGCGCGGTGGAGATGAGAGGATGCTTGTCTGGTGAGCACATATGAGCGCTTTTGCTCCGTTTTTGATAGAATCATTATTTTGAAACGTAAAAGCACAGCTAACAATCTGATAAACGATGTATTGACAGTGAAGTACAGTACAGGATGCGTTTCAGTAAATATACATGGATATTATTACAGTGCTGTGTTTATACACAGCCAGGGCCACATTAACGATTGGGTTAGGCGGGGCTGAAGTCCCGGGGTCCGGACAAGGAGGGGGCCCGTGATTGGCTGTGGAGTAAATTGACTGGTCATCAGTAGCGCCGATTGCCAAAGCCTCGCTCCTCACTTATTAGCGCTATTATTTAGTGGAGCTTTTCCATATATTCCTTGTATTACCGTTAGAGATTAAAACGTCACGTTCGTTAGTTTACCAATCAAATGCATTTATTCTATATTTTTACTTTTGAACGACCCTTGCACCACGTATCAATCAGGTGATCGCTGCAATGTCCGCATTCACCTCTCTTCACTTCGTTCTGGCATAACCTGGAAATGGTCATGCAAAGAACAATCTTCGATAAGTAAAAATGTAAACTATTCTAAAAAGAAAGTGAGAGAAGGGCTATTCTAAAAAAAAAAAAACGAGGAGAGAGGGGAAAACATTAGTTAGTGAGTCAGTAAAATCCCCAGCTATCAGTATTTAAAATATTTAGTTATTTTACTAAAGCTGATGATGGAGTGGAAGTTGTGAAACAGCAAGTGGACCGGGCACATGGAGTAGATAAAATCACAGCGTCATCGTCCCCACAGATTTTAGGTTAGTTTGATTAACAAGTTAACAACTTGATGGATGTATATTGCTTTTTGTGTTTAAACAAAGTATATTCGATTATGGGTTGAGAGATAAACCGGTAGAAATTTATCAATCGTTTTGCGTGGCATGATGTAGGTTAAGCTTTTTTTTAAAACGCATTTTAAGCATTGTGGTTTAAAAACAAATTGAACTGTTCAGGGACATTAAGCAGTGGGGCACAGGGTGCGAACTATGGGGGAGCTAGGGGGAGCTCGGCTCCCCTTAATAAGACATGGGCTCCCCTGAAAACGTGATTTGTGAAATTTTGGGGGTCTCAAAAAATATTGACAATGTGTTATTTTGACGTGCAATTTCAGTTTTGTGTAATGTGATCATTGTGAATTATTATGTGTAAAATTGCAAAAATAACATTCATTCAAGCATGACGGCGATTTAAACCTAATTCACTTCAATTAAGATAACTATACATGCTATTCTTGTCATGAGCATCAAGGTGTGGGGTCACTGCGGTGCCAAATTCCACTCATGTTTAGTACATGTTAACTCAAAGATTCGTAGCAAAAATATAGACGTTGGACTCTGTGGTCGATTCTGTGTTAAGGTAAGGCATGTTATTCGCAATTATGTGTTGTGGCTGGGTTGTTATAGGTCCGCGTGACTCTCGATGTATTAGGCCTAATTTAACTGAGGAATTATGGTATTCTTCTGTAGCCTGACGACGAGTAACTTTAACCATTGTTCATGTGAACTCAGACAGCCTGATGCTTTGTTTATAGACTATTTGGGGGTGGCTGTTTGTTGTTTCACCTATCAATTCGTGTCGATAAAGTATAATAGGGTAAATCCTGTATAGTGATTTATCCTATATAGTGCTTGCATAAAGCAAGTAGTGCATACACTTGTAGCTGTTATGTATCCTTGTAATTCATTGTAAGCCCCCTTTTGAGGCACGCGCAGGCGCACAAGTGTCTTAAAGGGGTCATATGATGCGATTTCAATTTTTCCTTTCTCTTTATCATTTCTCCGATCACAAATGCAGACAGAGTTTTATTTATAAGTCATTATAATCAGTAATTATGTCCCCACTGGATGCAACATATGCCTCGTTTGTAATGGGTTTTAATGTTTTTGTCTTGTCGCTTCGGCCGGACACGGCATCAATAGTATGTGAGGGGTGTAACATTTCCGTCTCATGCTTGAGGTATTCAACCAATCACAACACATCGGATAGCTGGCCAATCACAGCACACCTCGCTTTTTCAGACCGATGAGCTTTGTAAAAATCGCGTTTCAAAAAGGCGGGGCATAGAGGAGAAACAATAATGCACATTATATGGAAAATAATGTGTTTTTTGAACTTTAAACCGCATAAACACATTTCATTACACCAAATACACCAAATAATGTTCTTTTTAGCAGCATCATATGACCCCTTTAAATGAATGTTAATAGTTAAATATAAAGCATGTGTAGTAGTAGGCTATATGAGATCCTAATATGATGAGATTTTAAAGGGATCACCCAAAAATGAAAATACTGTCATCATTTACTCAGCCTCAATTTGTTCTAAAACTGTATGAATTTCTTTGTTCTCCTCAACATAAAAGAAGATATTTTGAAGAATGTTGGTAACTAGAAAGTTTCTGGTCCCCATTGTAGTGTATTTTGTTTTTCATACTATGGAAGTCATGGGGGCCCAGGCAGCAACTGTTGGGTTACCAGTATTGTTCCAAATATATACTTTTACATTCAACAGCAGAAGGAAACTCATACAGGTTTAGAACAACAACAGACCTTTAATTTTTGGGTGAGCTATTCCTCTAAAGCAGCTTAATTTAGCTGCTATTAAAATGTGTCAATAATGTTAATCAAACATTAGAAAGAAATCACTCACTGTCCTTGACCGAATTACTTTTGTAAAATGAATGTACATTGAACTTGTACAGTGAAGACTATTCCGTTTATTTGTACATTTATTTTATACAATATAATTTATTATTCAGTGCTTTGTGTTTCAAGTAGGTCTATTTTTTTTTTTTGTAATTTGTGGCGGTTTACTTGTCTTAAGTATAAGCTTGTTTTTACATAAGCTAGTATTTTTTATTTTTTTTAAATATTGAAATTGGTAACAAGAATTATGAAATTCCAATGCATCAAAATTTTGATAGGATAAAAATCCTATTTAAAGCTATATATATATATATATATATATATATAGCTTT